>NW_003307610.1:599483-604120 GCF_000143455.1 Volvox carteri f. nagariensis
TAAGGCCAGGGATTAACCCTCTGCCCTCCATCGATAGTTGCTCAAACGGCTAAGTTGTTGGCAAACTTACCTCGCCTTTTCAACCTTTCTGGTTCCCTTATGGAACGAAACTATGTGCTAAGCTCGTACCAAGGGCTTCCGTGCCCTAATCCCTGGCCTTAATCCGCACTGGAAATACACCCTAACTAGTCCCCAACTATTTGCGGTTAATGTATATGATATAAATTTATAAATTATAATATATATATACATTATCATTACATTTATCATATAGTGAGCACTTCTACAAGAATATAGATTTCTATTGCCTGGTGACGTCCCCGCTTGGCTAGGAACGAAAGGCTGGGTTACAGCTTGCCTCTTCCCCACGGGCCCCCCCCCTCACATCTTCATTTAGTTGAATGTCATGGGATACGGCACACGCACGCACCGCTCCTGCGCAGATACCGCAGAACCCTAAACCCCTAACTCCTCGCATACCCAACACAGGTCCTTCTACAATGCCCTCAACGACATCCTCTTCACGTACGCCAACGACGAGCGTAACCGCTTCACCATCACACCTTCCTTCTCATTCGAGGTAAGCTTCACGGCAACGACACATTACCCAAGCCCAACATCACAAAGGACTACCGCACACTCCCGACATCACACTCCAGCTACCCCCCAATCCACCTTGCTGTAATGAATAAAACCCCTACACACATCCACTCCATCGTCATACCCAGTTCGTAGATGATCTCCGACGCCCCATTGAGGTACTGTGTCCACGCACCCTGCTGCCTCCATGATGTTCACCCTGCCCCGAAACCACTCTCGTACACACCCTCGCCGAAGCACCGCACCCTCGTCCGCTGCCCCTGGTCCGCCGACTGACTGACCGGGTCGCAGGCGTCTCTGGGCACGAGCGGCAACCTGCAAGCCGCCATGGATCGAGTACTAAGCCTGGCACAAGCGGTAAGCAAAATCTGTTTCAGCAACGGCAACACAGATACGTAGCAGCAAGGAAAGATGAACAAGGATTGGTGAGGAAAAGGATGACCGTACATACTCGAGGGTGAAGCCGCGACATGAAAAACGGTTGGTTAACATTCGTGCCTGACTCTTTCCCATCTCCTGTCCTCTGTTGGGTTCCACTCGCCTGGGGTCCACTCGCCTGGGGTCCTTCACCCGTACCTAAACGAACTGGCAGGTTTGGGGTCCTCGTACTGTGCATACATACATACAGGACGATATGGTGTGCAGTCCGTATTTGGAACTTGGGTTGCTGGTTTCCACGGCAGGCATCTCACCAGCGGGGCGCCGACCTCACCACCCGCATCAATCCCACTAATCTATCTCCACATTTCTCACCGCTCACCTCGCACTTGGATATCCTCTCCTGACACCTCTCCATTCCCTTTAACAGGGCGAGCTGCCTCGCCCGCCTGACTTCCCTCCGAACCTTCCCTGGCCCCTCCCTTTTCCATTCGCACTCGGCCGCCGCAGCTGGGAAACCGGGAGAACGCGGCCGCCCTACTTCGGTCCGCCACCACCGCCCGGGACCAGGTCATCGCGGCCCTGAGGCGGCCCCATGCAGACGGCAGCAGCAACGTCGGTGGGCTGTTCATGCAGCAATCTTGGCAAGACGAAGACATGGATGGCGACGGGGAGCCGCAGGGGCTTGGGGTCGCTGCCCGACTGGCGAGGATGCAAGGCCTTGCAAGTGGCGCCGCCAATGCCAACTTCTTCAGTGCCGCATCGGGATGAGGCTGATGGGGCTGTCCTCGTATCCTGAGCGCGGTTTTTTAAATGTGTTTTAAGTGGCGGTCCTTGACCCGCGGCAAAGTGAACTAAGTGTCGATGAACTACTAATAAATGAGGAATCAGTGATCAAATTTTAGACGCGCATTGAGATGCACGCCGTCGGGACAACGAGGAGAAGAGGGAGTGAAGGGGAAGGGAGATAAGTCGCTCTACGTACATCTTTCATCCTTAGGGTTCCATCTCCAGACCGGTCTCGCTGATGATCATGATGATAACGGTACCTTGCTGCTCAGAACTCTTTCGTAGATAGATGATACCGTGGACATAGGTGCCCGGTTCAAATGAAGGTATGGGCCCACATTTACCAGATATTCGCCGTTCACCCACAACTATCTGCATGGAACTAACCATATGGAAAAAGTATGCATCTAACAGAAATGTATGAACTATACTCTCCATTCCCAACTACACCTACTTCTTTGTGTTGATACAGTATTATACACACAGCTTTATCCACTCCCAATTGCACCCATAACCCCGCCCACTGTGCATGTGGCAACAGCAGCAACAGCAGCAACAGCAGCAACAGCAGCAACATTCGATCACCGACGTAACAAGCACATCGGAACGCGGCACATATGTGCACGTGCATGGCAAGGCACGCTAGTAGTATGTACGAGAGCACTGTCGACGTATATGTACACATACATACATACACGACTACGCGAACATTGGGCAGACTTGATATGATCAGACTAACATCTGTCCATAGTTCGAACAACAACACCTTACGGCGCCTGGCACATCCGTCCAAATTCCCGGCGCCTCGCTGTCAAACGTCCAAGGCCTTGACGGCCCTAGTGCCGTTCTGCAGGTGCAATAGCGGGCAGGTAACTGAAACACTGAGGGTATCTGCCGTACACGTCCGTGGCTATTCCGAGAGATTCTCCTGGAACTGGAGCTGGCCCCGCACAATACCCCCATGGCGTCATTGCTGGGGTTCCTGCCCATGTAAATGGGCCGCTACACACCACCATGAGTCATGATGACGTCCCCGTTCGTTGTCGTTCGTTCCCCTCCCTAGTTAGTTAATTAGGTAGTTACCTAACGCACAGGTTTGCTTGATGTCCTCACAATTCCATTCGCTTGTGGTAATGTTGGGGCCATGAATATGAAGTTTCAGAAACCTGTAGCCTGTGTTTCCCCCGGAGAACGATGTTGGTACGTAATGAAAGCACATCTTCCCACACGCCGCCAACCTTGTTACCCTTGGCTAACGTCCAGACACGCGCCACGCCATACCACAGCTTGACTCTCGGATCGATTCCCACTACCTCGGACATCCCGTCGTGCTTCCGTCGTGCACAATCACACGTGTACACATGCCGTCGTGTGCACACACGCAGGCTCTATGTATTTCAAGTCTCCTGCACACCAGGATCAATAGTGGTAGCGGCGGCAGAGATGGGCGCCGGCGTTGGTTTGGTGACGGTGTTGATGTGTGCGGCCCCTGGGCACCAAAACCGAATACGGATCCACAAACAGACATACAGGATAAAACACAAAGGAAGACAGCAAAATAGACATGACGCTAGAATGATGCGGCATACCCTTTTACATATCATTCAAGCATCTGCCTGGTCGGCGGGGGACTTGAGGGTTGAGCCGCTGCCGTCGTGGCCGGGTGGCAGGTCCTCTCCCTGGGAAGGTGCCTCAGCTGGGGCCACCATCCGACCACCTGTTGCAGCGAGTGCGGCCCAAAAGCAAGTGGACCGGATGGGTCCCACAATCACACCACGATCATGTAGGGTACCAGTGTGGAGGCGTGAAGAGTTAAGCTGTGATAGAGGACACCGGTAAGCCCTCGGATTACCTCTGCTTGAGTGTGTGCTTGCAAAAGTCATGCTTGCGAACCTAAAAGGTTGCAGCAACGAAGCTATGCTAAAGGTTCCAGCACGGCGAAAATGATTCCGAAAAGAAACGTTAAGAGAGCAGTGGCGGTGACCGGTGAGTCAAGACCATACCCATACCCAGCGGTATGTGTACGGAAGTAGTGGCCCTAAACCCTAACCACCAGCACCAGCGAGCGAACTATACCGGAAAATTAGGAACGTGAGGATAGAACCTGACAAAGCACAAGCCGTGCTGACGATTCAGAGGACGAAGAAGAAGGAAAACCCTCATCACGGCCGAAATTGAAAGGCAGATAGGCACCGACCAACAGTCATGCTGTGTCCCCACCGCTCACCTGCTGCTGCTTATGTCGGACCCGCCCTAATACCATGGGTGAGCTTCCATGATGGCAATCGCAAAATTATACATATTATAATTATATATACATATATATACATACATATACATATACATATTATATATATATATATATATTATACATATTAAATATATATATATATTTAAATATATATATATATATTATATATATTTAAATATATATATATATATAGAAGGTTTAGCTTGGTCAATATATATATATATATATATATATATATAAATTGACCAAGCTAAACTTCTGCCTGCGTGATTTGCGAAGCAGGAGGCAGCTGATGATACGCGAGAGAGGACCATCCAGAAGAGACAACTGATGGCGTCATGGGCACGGCGTAGCACTGGCACTAATGGCACACACTCACCCAGCGGTCCAGCTGTCGCCGCCGCTGCGGCGTCTGCACGGCGGTCCTGATCGTCACAGCTGCTGCTACCTCCTTGGCGGCTGCTACCTCCGCTAGCAGCCTGCACGTCCGGCTGTAGCACTCGGCGCCCCTCCGTCTGCCCCGCTGCGCCACCACTGGCCAGTTGCTCCTGCAGGACGCGGCGGGTGTCGTCATCCGGGGGGCTGCTGACACCGCGTGTGTGTGGGGGGGGGGGCCCCC
>NW_003307610.1:604170-645519 GCF_000143455.1 Volvox carteri f. nagariensis
AGGGGCCGGTGGGGGGACCGTGCCGCCCAGAGATTCACCGCCGCCCTCGGACCGGTCGGATCGATTGGATTCGTCGGCGGGAGGGGGAGGAGACGCCGTTCGGGAGAGGCCGTTTTCGCTACACGTGTCGGGGACATGCGCGCCTGGTAGCCGCTGTGACTTTCTAGTTGGGACCGGTTAGGCATCACACTCGGTCGGATGACTCGATGGCTTGAAACATGTTTGGGATTATGCCCTGGGCCGCACTCCACTGTTGCGGAGTCGCCGCGCACCGACCCACCGACCCACCGGCCCACCTGTGGCCCGGAGTAACCTCCCGGGCACTCGTTGTCGTTCTCAGTCCCCCCTCCCCCCTCCCTGGCGTCCCAGCTCTTCAGCTCCACCGGACCGGTTCCGGAGCCGGTGGTGCGGCCCACGCGGGCGGCAACATCTCGCGGGTCCTCCGTGCCTGGGGGGGTAGGGCAGGGTGGGAGCGGGGAGGGAGGGTGGGAGGGAGGGAAGTAGTGCATGTACGGCACGTAGGAAAAAAGGGTTGAAAAACAGGCACAGATGCGAGGAGAGGGCGTACGGCTTGACAAAGGAGGACGCCGCCGTCACCTATACGCGATGATCGGCCGTTGCTTACGTTATGCGTGCATGTACATGTCTACCTGAATTGTTAAAGGCCTTTTTGAATGGGATGGGATCATCCGTCCAGGTCGCCATGATTGGACTCGGATGATAACGCAGTGACCCGTGGATCGCAGGGCCCGATTTTGCTTAAGAATCGAATTTTTGCTTTGACACCAAACATGCTCATGACCAACACTGCGCCACACAAGAATTCATGGTAAACGTAAAGGGAATTTCCTGTGTTCAGGGAGCTCCCTGTTGACGCGGAAATGGGTAGTCATGATGGCGATGATTGCGGTAAACTGAAACAATGTGAAAGAGGTAAAGTTTTAGGAAAGGCGGAGCAGCTGCCGGGACAACTACAGGGAAAAACGAGGTCGCACCTGATGCGCTGTTAAAGTTGGGCATCGGCGCCTGGCCTTCCGTTGACTCCCCCTCTTGCGAACTGCCGCTTGTGGCGCTGCTGCTGATTGAGTTTTTGCGAGCCGCCGCAGCACATGTACCCAACTGCTGCTGCGCCGGCTGGGCCAGCGCGGACTGCCGCAAAAGCGCTTTGAAGCCCTGGGACAGCTGCATTTTAGTGCGATGGCTTTGCGAAACGCTTATTTAAGGACACTTCTCAAGTCTTTTGTGTAGTAGTCGTGTGCGCCTTCGTGTGTGCCGGATGCTTAGCTTTTAGGACTTCCGGATCAAAGAAACGTATACCGAAGCCTGGTTGTGAAGCAGCGGTTGTGATGCCGTCATTCGTGCCGGATCACCCCAAAAGGCCTTTCCGACATTTTTCCTTCCCGCAATGCAACCGTTGGTAAAATTGTTAGGCACAAACGTCAAAATTCTCATTCCTTGTCACAACTCTTGTTCAGGTCCCAACCTGAGGAAAGCACGACAAACGAATGGATCCTTTGGCTGGTACCAGCGGCAGTCCAGGACGCCCGGGAGCACCACCCGATACATCTCCCGGACCTTATAGGGGCGAGCCTCTGCAAGTGACAGGCATATTCAGCACCCAACCCCTGATGCACGTGGCGGGAGACCACCTCGCGCTGGTGGACGTGGAAGCTAGCTGTCCAAAGGCGGTGTCAGCCGCGACCACCAGCGGACAAAGTGGCCAAGAAGTGCCGCATCCAGGGGGCATCACAACTCCAGCGCCTGTGGGCGAAATGGCTTGGAGGCAAGCTAGCAGAATGCCTAGTAACATGCAAGAGAGTTAATTTAAATGCAAGGTTGTTATGTTGCGGCGCGTACCGCGGAAATGACATTTTCCATGCATGTTTACAACCGAGATGCCCTGATGGATTTACTTAACCATCGAGTTAATTCAAGGACGCCGATGCTACCGATCGGGGCGCCCTTGCAGGAGGAGAGTTCGCTAAGGCGAGGAAGATGATTGCAGGTGCTGAGGTGTGCTCGCGTGGAAGCGTATCGTATACCCCTTCTCGGCTGAGTAGCTGGGTCCCGGCACTCGGGCTTCAGAGGCACCCGGAGCGCCTCTGAGTGCGGACCTGGGGGGGCCGAGGGAAATGCTGTGCTTCGCGGTGATGACCGAGGGGGTTGCCCTCAAAGCTGGGTACTGCTGATGAGTCGAATTTGCGGAAAGAGTCGGGGGGAGGCATCTAGGAGGCAGTGAAGGCGAGACTAAAGGCGGGAAGGCGGTTTCTTTTTGTGCTGCGCTGGCAAATGTGGCAGGTAATCATGCAAACGCTATGCTTCATTAGACAAAGGAGCGTCGGAGTTTAATCTCCGGGAGGCGCGTTAATAGGCAATTTGCCCTCTGCAGAGTCAAATACTTGACGACGAGTGCACGCGGGTACGGCATCTATTACTCGTTGACGGTTGACCTGTTAGAAGCTGGCTGCGAAAATCGTCGGATTGTTTGTGGTATCCCATGGTCTTACTTGAGCCAGTCCATGCCATTGATGTTGCTTATCTCTCGTATCTAGGTCTCGACTGTTGCAAGCGCCAAACCCCAGTCCTAAATCATTAACGTCTTGCAATTTTAAAACGGGCATAAATATTTATTCACAATGTTCGTTACGGACCTCCTAGCTGCACAGCTATCGGTCTGGTTCGCTGTGGTCTTCGGGGCGATACTGGTAGTGGCAGCTTTCAGCTCGCTGGTATGGAGTCGGCAGGGCAAGAACGATGCAGCACTGGTGCCTGGGTTGCCTATTCTTGGCAATGCGCTCGCTCTTGGCCGCCATGGAGTCTCATATATCAATAAATGCAGGCGGAAGGTACACAAGAAACGCGCATACGTGACACTGTTGTAACATAGTGCGCCATTAACATGAAGTGACAATTTCAATCCCTCAGTTCGGTGATAGTTTTACATTGAGTCTAGCTGGTGTCAAGATGACGTTTCTGTTCGAGCCGTCGCACATCCATTATTTTTTCTCAGCTCCTGATGAAAAAGTCACGTTCAGGTTGGCCGGGCAAAAGGGTGTATATTATGGGCTTTTGAATTTGTAAAGGAAAGGCTTACGTACAGCTGTATGTTTGTTGCGGTCCTGCGGCGTCTTCTACTTTGCCTGCCCGTACATGCAACTGTGGATGTCTGTGGTTATCCCCTAGAGAAAAACTTTGGCTGCGACGTGACCGTTTTTTCTCGTCAAACTGATTGATACCTACTGATAGGCTGGGAATGGCGTATCCGCGGGGCCACTTTTTCCACGCCCTTCTCCTTCACCCCCTCCTCGCGGGTATCTTCCCCCCACATCCAGACCCACATACATGGGCCCATGTGCCGCAATTTCCTCCCGTCCTCCACCCCCCGCCGTACATCCGCTTATCCATCGTCATGCGCTTTCCCACGCCTCCCCACCCTTCCCCCTCCTCTCCCAGCCCTTCCCTCTTGAGCCCTGTCATTATCGTACTGCACTTCCCGTCGCCCGTTCACTTTCCCATTGGCCCGATGGCAATGCCCTAGGCCCGCCATAGAGCAGTTCACCCAGCGAGTGTTCGGACTCACCTCCCGGGTCTTCTTCCCGCTGCACTCCAAGGTGTGTCTGGGGGTCTGCTGCTTCCCGGGGCCCCAGGCAGCAGCCGGGAAGGAAAAGAAACAACGGGGGCCCCGGTACCGGGAAAGGAAGCTGCACCTCACTCAGCCCAACTGCGCTGTTGTAAAGCCCGCCAGGAGGAGGTGTCACAAGAGTTGTGGGAAGTCCGACGGCCGTGTGATATGTTTTCCCGCCCACCATCGTGCGGGTTGTGGGTGGGGTTGTGAGTTCGAGTTATCACTTGTGTTTGTTTTAAACCTTCTGGATTTGCGTTACCCTCCACACACATTCCCGATGCAGCATGTATCTTCTTCTGGACTATATCCGTGTATCTCCCTGGTATTTGCTTCATTCGCCAGTGGTTAGTCTTACCCTTCGCATATCTCACGGGATATGGCAGCTCCGTCGCAATGATTTGGACAGATCTCAAGAGCCACCTGACCCTCTCACCGCCCCGATGTGGGCTCCCCATGTCTAACTTGGTCTGTATGTATGTCTTTGTTTGTCTGAAATTTCATATCTGTACGTCTGTATGCCACGATTGTCGGTTTGTCTGTCATATCTGTCGCCAGATGCTGAAGGAGCTACGGGAGCTGCTGGTTCCAGCCATGCTGACTGATCACATGCAGGTGTGGGGGTTGGGGGGAAAGACGAACCACACGCGATTTAAGCTGCTGCCAGGGTAAGAAAGTAGCAACCGAAAGAACTGACCGAAAGGCGTCCATGGCGACTGTGACGACTGTAACCTCGGGTTGGGGGTTGGGGGGGCTGAGGGGTGAAGGGAGCGAAACCACATTCGCCAAAGAGAGAGGGTTCAAGGTACCGGGCGTGGGTGCAAAAGGGGGAGGGAGGGGCAGCTGAGTTGCGGGAACTGGAAAGCCCACCCGCGCGATAGCGCTAGACTTGGCTGGCTTTCCGTCATTGCTTCTTCCTTTCCTTACTTAGATCTTGTTGGTCTTTTCGTTCGCACAGCTCCTCCCCCCCCGACACCTTTGATGCCCTGTCGCTCATGTCGCAACACCATCTCGGCCCGGGTCCGTGCGCGGTTGCTTCCTAAGGATTCCGTCCAGCCCACTTCATATCATATGTTATGCATGTACACGCAGACGCACATGCCCCGCCTCAGTTCTCAATCCCTGTTCCAGACCTCAATGTCGCGGACGGTGGTAATCCGTTGCTTCTTGCATATATGATTCCCCGCCTAGTTCCCTGATGCTCCATCTCGCCATCGAAATCCAGCCCACGCCCCTCACACCTACGCTGTTGCGCCACAGCCTTTTCACCAAGTCCCTGCCCTGCAATTTCCCCACCCACCTCACCGCCTCTCATTTCCCCCCTGCCCACCGGGAACCTTGGGCTACTTATTTACCAATTTACGCCCCCTCTACCACCACGGATATGAACCCCTCCTCACCTTCCCGAACTTCCTCCCCCTTCCTCCTTTACATACATACGTACATACACACGTCTGCAGTCGTTGGGCACTCGCGCGTTGCAGCTGCTACCCAGCTACGTACACCACGACCAGGTGGGCGAGGGTTGGAAGGGCGGTGGGAGGGGAGGGAGGGGAGGGGGCTCTGGGAAACTTGGTTGGAGCGGGGATTCACCTTGGTGCGGAGGGAGGTGGGGTGGGGTCATTGAAACACAGCACCCAGGAAAGTCGCTAAGACGCGGAACAGCAATTTTATCCTCCGATTGCGCGTGGTCAGGCGCGTGACGTGTTAACCCTAAAACCCTGAAACCAAACCCCCCCTTTCCCCCCCCACGAAGGTGGACCTGTGCTCGCTGTGCCGCAGTCTGGTGTTTCACTGCGCTGTGGAGTCCGTCTTCGGCCGCCGGTTCGTGGACCACCTGCCTGAGCTCCTGGGGCTGCAGGAGGCGTCGGCAGTAGCGGCAACCGCAGTGGGCGACGAGAAAGAGGAGGGGGAGCTGAGGGGAAGACACAGCGCTACGGCTGCCGGTACGGCAGCAATGGCAGGGCAGCAGCAGCGGCAGGGGTTCTTAAAAGCAGCCGGCGAAGCGGCGGTGGCGGCAGCGGCAGGGGAGCTGGGAGAGGCCTTAAGAGGAACTATCGAGGGTTGGCAGCAGCAGCAACAGCAGCAGCACGGGGGCCTGCCGCCGCGGCCACCTGCGGGGGTCGAATGGCTGGCTCGCACCTTCTTTACGTTTGAGGACCAGTTCGAGGTGATCTGGGGCGGTAGGGCTGGTAGGGAGGGAATGTCAGGTTATAACCTGATTAAAGATAAGACACGGAGACACACCTATCCGGAGATAGGACGTGAGTTCAGGTCGCGAGGATGTACCCTCCGTTCTCAGCAATCAGGACATCGCCTCTATGGTGAACTTCAGTGTTTTCCAGTAGCTCCCGCGCTCTACCCTCCGGGACCCGGCCCCCGGGGGCCCTCGCAGGGGGTTACGTCTGCGTGCCTGACGGCTAGCTGGCACCTTGCCCGTGTCTCAGGTCTTAGTTTTCCCTTGTTATCTGCATCCCCACATCCGCATGGACAACCGGTGACAGCCCCGACTGCCCCTGTCCCCCCACCGCGCAGCTGGCCACCTCCCCCTTGCCCCATGCCTTCCTGCCTGAGTTCGTCAAGTCCCGCTCTGAGCTGCTTCGTGTGTTCCTGGCGGCAGACAGGCGGGGACTGTTCCAGGGCACCCCGGCAGGGGAGATGCTGGACAGGTGTGGAGGGGGGGAAGTGGGGAGAGGAAGGGGGGGAGAGGATGGGAGAGCGTGTGGTGACTCCGCCAGACGGATGGGCATGTATGTGGGGGGGGATGTTTGCAAAGGTTGAGGGCGTTCACTCCACCCACCTGCCGGACGACCGATGGACTTTGAAACCCACCCTACCCACCCCCCCATCGGGTACTTGTGCACTCGACCTCGCCACTCCCCGCCACGCTCCACTGCAAGTCCGGAGGGTCAGCTCCGGTTCTTCATTCCGGTCCCGTCCCCGGCCTCACGTGCCACGTTGTCGATGTGCAGGACGACGGGTTCATGTGCACAGCTACGACCCAACATGCTGCTTGCGCTGATATGGGCGTCCCAGGTGGGGCGGTGGTGTGAATTGGGGGGGAATGCAGGAGAGGGAGTGGGTGGCAGCGGCCGGGACGGCGGGGCGCTAGGGGGGATAGGCAGGTTGCGGATGGGATAGGCAGCAGAGACTGGGGGAACTTCGATTGCATGATAGGTTGGTGGCTTGACTGTGCATCAGGGCAGTTTGACTGTGCACCAGGGCAGTTTGACTGTGCATCAGGGCAGTTTGATGTGCGTCAGGGCAGTTTGACTGTGCACCACGGTAGTTTGACTGTGCATCAGGGCAGTTTGACTGTGCACCGGGGTAGTTTGACTGTGCACCAGAGCAGTTTGACTGTGCACCAGGGCAGTTTGACTGTGCACCAGGGGTAGTTACCGTCCCTGTCCCGTGTTCGCTTGGGTTTGTGTTGTGTTGGTAATGTAGAGGAGTTTTCCGAAACGCCCCAGGACCCCCACGCCCCGTGTCCACGAGCATTACTGTGTGCACGATGTCTCTCACTGTCTTCGCACCACCATGTTCGTGACTGCGCAGGCCAATACGATCCCAGCCGTCTTTTGGTCGACCGCGTTTCTGCTGCTTCCCGAGAATGCGGTTCACAAGGCCTCGGTGATTTCGGAGCTGGAGGTATCCCGCGCGTGTGTGTTTGTATGTGTGCGGGCCATGTCATCGTGTACCCTCATACATCCTCGGAGTGGGCTGTTACGTGTTAGCGGGTCAAACTGGCTCAGCGGGGAAAATGTCGGCCCCTAAGCTTCCTGCCCCGGCCACAGTCTGGAGCTCTTCAAATTGGAACGGATATGTATAGGGTATCCCCTGGGTTTAGAAGCGGAAGTCTTCTCATCTCAATCTATTGAGATCTCATTAGATCTCAATAGAATGGGTTAGATTCTAATCTCAAGTTTTGGCAGCTTTCTGGGAAATGCATGACTGGCTCTGAAACTTTGTAGGATGATTCTGTATGGTATATTTGTTATAATGATTAAGTTTTGGGACGTTGCGAAGCACAATTGCACGACAGAAACAAGCCATTATACTCCGCCGCAGTATTGACCCATGGGTCAAAGCATGCGAGGGCGCACTGGACGGTCGAGTACACGTCACAGGCGCTTATCCCTTTGATGCTTCTTTAACTCCATATCCTAAGGGTTAAGGTTTCAACGAATCAGGGCCCAGATCATCATTCCTAAGCCCTGGCAATGCACAAAAGCCGACATGGTATGCCATCAAGATCCCATGCTGGCCAAGTTCAGCAGACATAGACTGCTACCAATGCCGACCGAACAACTTGAATCCCTAGCTACTTCACTCCTCCTCATCCCCGGCCAGCAGCTGCATCACCACCTCCTCATCTGACAGGGCGTTGCGCTTGGCCGCGTAGCTGTCGTTCTGGCGGATGAAGATGAGCGTCTCCTCAAGTGCCAAAAAAGACCTTCTAAATTCTCAATGAGATTCTCAAGAGAAATAATTAGATTAGAAAAACGACTTTAGATGAGTGCCAACCCTAGATATGTATGTATGTATGTTCATGGATGCCGGGCCTTTGGTTTGTGTCTTTGTAACTTCCCTTCATGCCGTGTTGCTGCGGCCCCTGTTGACCCTGCTGACTGATCTGTGTGTTTGTTTGTCTGTCCATCTGCTTGTGCTTTTCTGTAGCGGGAGCTGCAATCCAAGGTGTTGAGCGCGGGGGGACCTGCTGCCGCAGCCACCACGGGGGGTAAGCCGCCTGGGGTCTGGCGAAATGGAGGACAGTTCCCGGGGGCCAAGTGTGTTGTCGCTCTCCGCACATTTGGTTGCACCTCAACTTCTCAACTTTGCCGTCCATGTGGGTCGGGTCAGATCAGGTCAGGTCAGGACTCCCTCGAACAGACACAGCCTGTACAGTGCTGCACAGGTAACCCCTCGACCGCCTGTGCCCCGCATCTCCACGTTGTCCCGTTTGGGGGCCGAATAAGGTCGGAGAGCTGCCTTGCTACCTGGCTGGCTTTCTGTCTGCCTAGCTAGCTGCCTTGCTACCTGGCTGGCTGGTTGATGAGTCCAAGTCATCAGCGGGCACTCGGGCCTACGGGCCCAACACGTCCGTGGTGGGCTTACCTGACCCCTGCGCCACTCACCCAGCCGGCATCCCTCTTTATTCTGAGTGATCCCACGACGCAGGTCCTGAGGGGGCCGACAGCCGTGCAGCGGCCGTCGAGGGCTCATCCAGCGCGGATACAGCTAGCCCACGAGTCCAGCCTTCCAGGTCGGAGCTCGTGGCTGCTGCAACACGACTGGCGGCCAATCGTCGTTCTGCAGTGAGCCGCTGTGTGGCTGAGGCGCTGCGCCTGCGGGTTCAGAGCATTGACGTGCGCCAAGCGGCCGCCCCGCTGGACTTGCCCTCTCAGTCGGGGGAGGGGGCCCGGCTGCAGCTCCCGAGAGGTCGGCTGCTGGCGGTGTGTCCGTTTGAAAGTCACCACGACAAGAAGCTGTGCGGGGCAGTGGAGCGCAGCGGAGAGGCCGTGGGGAGTGACCCATGGGTCTATGATCCCTGCAGGCCTGAGGTGAGGCTGGGCGACGGCAGCGCTGTGCTACCGAGCGTGGCGGGTGAGTGGATGGGAGAGGGGGGATGGGTGGGAATGAACTGATGTGAATAAACAGGAAGGTTGCACATGATGGGAAGGTCGGCTTAGCGTGGTCCGTTTCATTTAGAGAGGCCACGGCCGGGGCCGGTGTGTAAAGCTGGGTAAACCCGCCTGGGAGCCCACCTGGGAATACGCCATTCTAGGCGTATAAGCTGCCGCAATGGGTTCCACACGGACACAATGGCGCATGTGACGAAGGCGGCCAAGCTGTGAGTTTAGCTCTCTGGCATGACGTGGCTCGCAGCCTGTGAAATGAGATGGGTGCAGCATGACACGGCGGCAGAATGTGGAGCACCGGGCCAATCATGCCACAGGGGTTGAAGAGTAACGAATGGCCGGCTAACTGGGTAATGTGTTCATGTCTGTGCATTACCTCGTTTCCTACGCACACGCGCAATGACACTGATCTGGGTCACCATAGGGTTTGCTAGGATGAATCATTCTTCCCAGCAAAACACGGGATTGTATCGATGGCGAACCATGGCTGTGACTGATGACTGCGCCATGGCCGCAGGGCTGGCCTTTGGTGGCGGCCAATATCGCTGCCCGGGTCGTTTCTTTGCGGAACATGAGTTGGGCTTACTGGTGCAGCTGTTGCTCTGGTCATATGATATGAGCCTCAGCTATGGCGATGCCGCCAGCCGCGCCCATGGGACGGCGGAGAAGCAGGCGCCGAGCAAGCTCGCTGAGACCGTGAAGCGCGGAACGGGATCTGCGGATGTGAAGCGGACCCTAACAGCTTCGTCTGGGGCATCGGAGTCTAACCCAGATCCGCAGCTGCAAGCAGTCCAGGGGGGAAGCTTTCTGTACGCTGCTTTGGCAACCCTGCTGGGCCCGTCGGCCATGGCATGGGGCTTTGGCTGGTTCGATGGGTTGGATGGGCCGATGCAGGTGAGCCGGCTTGGGGGCTTGAGAGGTCGCAAGGTTGCCTTTGGGGAAGAATGGGTCTTGTTGAGATGAGATGTAGATTTGGGAATACACCCGTGGTGCGACGTTACTCGCGTGTGCGTCCCATATGATGCGGTTGGAACGCACGTGTACGAACGTGGTATGGTTCGATGCAAGTGGGTTAGCTTGTTTTGCCCTTCGTAATCCCGTGCTGTCCTTTCTGCATGTGGTTTGGCCCTGCCAGGAATGGCGTGAGAGCGGCGACCCTGCGGGGCTGTTGCCGCCATGCGACCTGCGGCGTTTGGTGGGCGTCAAGGTGCCGAGGAAGCCGTGCTGGGTGCAATTGGGTCGGATTGCCTGAGGTTATGAGTGCCCAGCCGGCTGTCGCTTAGATGCTTGATGGCACTTGCTTGACATTCTGCATTTGTTCGCATCGTGACTGACGACGTTTGACTTATGACGCTAGGCATGTCACCTGTTGGACAACTGGTGCATGCTTTGTTTCCATAATTTAACCTTACTGAAGTGTAACCAAGAAGTCATTTTGATTTTTGCTGTGTCCATCGGCCAGGTACAGCTTGTTGACAAATGACATGCATCAGGCAGCACAACGGCTGTGTCAAAGGGATCCCAGCAGCAGGCAGCACGGGTGAACGTTTTGTTCAGCGTCAACTTAAATTTTGTAACCTAAACTTTGCTCGTTGCGCAAGTAGCGTTTATTGCTGTTGTGCCACCGATGCAGCTTCAATTCCGTTGGAGTGGCCCGTTTGCCTGTTTATTAGCAGCGGTCATATGGTTAAGTTTAATCTGCCAGATCAGGATAGACGTTGCATCGTCATGCGGTCGTTGATTTGCGCAGAAGGGTACGGCATTTCGCAACTTCCCGCTTCAACTTCCCTGGTCAATCGTATAAAGCTGCAGCGACGACTATGAAGTAATCACTTTAGGTTGCAAATTATCGTGGTGGTGTGGCATACGAATTTGCGCCGCTCATACAATCTGCAACTTCTTCGTCGGGTTTAGTTACCTGCAAATATGAAGATCGCTTGCATCGGAGCTGGCTATGTGGGCGGCCCCACCATGGCTATGGTCGCGCTGAAGTGCCCTGAAATTGAGGTGGGTCAAAAGCTGGCTTCCAGTTGGCGATCCATGGCGCGGCTGAAGCAATAGCGCTACTCCCCTCGCAGGTTGTTGTCGTTGACATCAACGAGGAGCGTATCAAGGCGTGGAACAGCGATAAGCTTCCAAGTAAGCTAAAGCGTCCTAGGGCAGTCTATGATCATTGGAGTGACTGACGGTCTGCTTGTTCTATGGAACGTTGAACAGTTTACGAGCCTGGGCTTTTCGAGGTTGTCAAGGAGTGCCGCGGTCGCAACCTCTTCTTCTCTACCGACACGAAGAAGCATGTCGGCGAGGCTGACATCGTTTTCGTCAGGTTAGGCCCCTGTTCGCTATTGTTGCTCAGGTTCCAGATGATAATCCTCGAAACGCCGATGATAGAATTGTTTGGCTCGTATGCAATTAGCCCAGTTCGTTATGATTTTTGAGGAGTTTCTGTTTTGTTGGATATCGAAAACCCCTTGAGTTGCTGTTGCTGTGTTTTAAATGCCCCTCGTGCTCTTTTGCTTACTTACAGTCCCATTTGCGCGTATTATGTCCTTGCAGTGTCAACACGCCTACCAAGACACATGGTATTGGCGCGGGCAAGGCGGCGGACCTAACGTATTGGGAGGGTGCTGCCCGTCTCATTGCTTCAGTGTCCACCAGCAGCAAGATCGTTGTGGAGAAGTCAACCGTTCCAGTCAAGACTGCCGAGGCTATTGGCAAGGTAAGCCTGTGCAATCTGTTTAGGAAGATTGCATTATGGATTCATCCGTACGCCATGCACTAACCTGGCTGCATGGTTGCAGGTGCTCAAGCGGAACTGCCAGGACCCCAACGTGCAGTTCGAGATTCTGTCAAACCCGGAGTTCCTGGCGGAAGGAACAGCCATGGAGGATCTGCGCCATCCGGACCGCGTGAGTCTTCATGCAGCTTCATGTCGGGCATTTTTTTGTTCTGAGGCAAAGGCCTCTCTTTTGTGCCCAGCGTGTATAGGAAATGTGTGGTTGTCCTGATGTAATGTTTCCCTAACTGCCTAGTTGACATCCGTCTTCTCGTTGTGGTATTTTGTCTCAGGTTCTCGTCGGCGGCGCAGATACCGAGAGCGGCAGGAAGGCGATTGAGACTTTGGTGTCGGTGTATGCGCACTGGATCCCCCGCGAGCGTATCTTGACCGCAAACCTGTGGTCGGCTGAGCTGGCGAAGTTGACGGCCAACGCCTTCCTGGCACAACGCATCTCGTCCATTAATGCTATTTCGGCGCTTTGCGAGGCCACAGGTGCCGATGTTCAGCAGGTGGCGCACGCCATTGGCACAGACAGCCGCATTGGCTCCAAGTTCCTGAACGCGTCCGTGGGCTTCGGCGGCTCATGCTTCCAGAAGGATATCCTGAACCTTTGCTACGTTTGCGAGTCGGTTGGGCTGAAAGAGGTGGCCGAGTACTGGTGAGTGCTGTGGGGTCAGTGACCCGTGAGGGATGGAAATTGCCAAGTAGCCCGCCTTGTTTTTCGCAGCGGGAGCTGGTTTTTGTTAGATTTGGTCTAGGTTTGGGGGTGCTGCTGCGTTGTTCGATTGGGGACAACCTGGCAATCTCTCCACTCTTGCCGTCAATTTCCGTTTTCCTCAGGTACCAAGTGGTGTCGATGAACGATTTCCAAAAGCAGCGCTTTGTGGAGCGCGTGATCAGCGCTATGTTCAACACGGTTTCTCAAAAGAAGATTGCTATCTACGGCTTCGCTTTCAAGAAGGACACCGGTGACACCCGTGAGACACCAGCTATTGACGTATGCAAGGGCCTCATTCGCGATGGCGCCAAGGTCTGTGTTTATGACCCCGAGGTGACGCCAGAGCAGATCTTCCGCGACCTGTCAGCTCCCAAGTTCGAGTGGGATCGTCCCAACTACAGCCGTTCGCACAGCCACATGCTCGAGAATGTGCAGGTGGTGTCGGATTCAGCTGCCGCCGCTGAGGGTGCACACGCCATTTGCATCCTGACTGAGTGGGACGAGTTCAAGTCCTACAACTACCAGGTGCGCTTGAATACAAGGGTTTCTGGTACGTAAATGATCATACGTTCTTTCGGAATTTACGTTCTGCGTATCCGACAAGACGCGTAAAGCTTTCTAAAGGACTCAACCGGCCAGTCAACTCTTCGTAACTCCGGGTTTACCCGCCCTGCGCGTGATTAGGACATCACGTATTTGTCCTGCTGGCAATGTATGATTCCGCGCAGGCGTTGTATGACAAGATGACGAAGCCGGCGTTCATCTTTGACGGCCGCAACATCCTTGACCACGCCAAGCTGCGCGAGATCGGCTTCATTGTGTACGCGCTGGGCAAGCCGCTGGATCCCTTCCTGGTTAAGGGTTACTAAGCATCACGTCTGCATACTAAGCACCAAATCGTTACTGCAGAGTGTAATGTATATTATTTATGATGATTAGCAGCAGGTGATGCCGTATTGGCTACAACAGGAACTAGTTATTACTGCTTTATAGAGGGCAGGTGTCGTGACCATATGCAGTGTTGGCTTGTTTACCTGACCAGTGTAGTGAGAGTCCTGACTGCTCGAACGGTTTTTTTTATTAAGCAAAGTACCTTTCCGCGTGGAATCGTGTGCAGACTGAGCTTTGCCGGACTTTGTTTATTCGTCTTATGCGACTTTGTTTATTTGCGTGAGATGCGGGAGAGTGTTAAGCTGGCTGCTGGCTTGTCAATAACTGCTATGCCAAGTGAGTCTTTCAATGTAAGAATTTAAATCCGTCAGATAAATGTTCTAGAACTGCTTGCGCACGAGATTGTCAGTACTAACAGAACCCAACCGCCAACCAGCGGAGACCGAGCAGGTTCGACAATGCGACAAGGGAAAAATTGCGACCTTACAAAATATAATACCCAAGTACTGATCAGTGACTTTGTAGTGGGCCACAACTTGTCATATAGGGTGTATTTCCAGTGCGGAATAAGGCCACGGATCAGGGCACGGAAGTCCTTGGTACGATAGTTTCGTTCCATAAGGGAACCAAAGACGAGGTGAGTTTGCCAACAACTTAGCCGTTTGAGCAGGTATCGATGGAGGGCAGAGAGTTAATCCCTGGCCTTAATCCGCACTGGAAATACACCCATACACATGTCGTATACATTAACGATAACGGTAAATTATGGTGACCCTACCTGACACTACAACGTTACCATCTACCCTTTAACGGGCAAATAATGATCATTGCCAGATTGTGCCCATTTGTGCACCAAAATCATATTTCCAGGTGGAAACCACAAAAGGTTTACATGCGAAAGGAGCAAACGTTCTACCATGGATGCTTCCTGTCATTCAGCACACGTCTCACACGTTTCTGTTGGACTTATTGTGGTAAACTCGCTTCAATGTGCTGCCGAAGCTTCTCGGTCGTCAGGCGAGGTGGCGGCCGCGGGATGCGAACCTGTGGGCGTAGCAGACACAGCTCCTTAGCAGGGGGCTCAGCTCGATTGGTAACCCAACGAGCACAAATGTCCCCACCCAGATCGTGGGTATGGAAGGCAGCTTAAAACTTGAGTTCGGACTGCCACGAACCTTGGCTAGCCTCCCACAAAACGGCCAACGCACCTCTTTCCCTTCTGACGTTAACGATGTCAATACGGGAACCTGCGGCAGGGAAGCAACAGTGTTCAACCTACGCTGAAATGTCCGGGTGACATCCATATCTTTTGGCTGCTTGACGTGAAGCTTGGACATCCAAGTAACCACACATACACATATGAGTATGGAGCAGTAGCAGCTTTGTGATGCAGATCCCGCCGCAAATTGAGTCAGCCGGGCCAGGGCCACGTGGCTTTGTGTTCCAACATTATGGGGTTCATTTTGCATACTTATTGGCCCCCGCATTAGATTTGGACCTGCGAGCAGGCCAGGACTCAGCCAAAATCCTGTTATGTCGTACCTCCATGTCGTAGGCGGCGGCCCAAGTGGTATTCGTCGAGATGTCCCGTATCTGGTCAAAGGGAGCAGACGTCGGGCTAGCGTGAGGTACTGCTATCAGCCGGAGGGAGGCCCGTGGCAAACCCCTTGCACCCCCCTTCCTTGGGCAATCAGGCATTCTGTGCTGCTTTTACCCCCTTCTGGACCCATGGGGACGATGGTTAAGACTGCTGGCTATGGTCGGCCGGCTGTGCTCTTGTCCTGGCAACGTCTTTCCTCCCTGTGACCTTACGTGTTAACCGCTGGCGTTAGGTGTCCGTAACGCCCACAGGCCCCACCACTTGGCGAAATGGGACATCACCACATACCTCAAGCGTGAAGTCTGTAAGTGCACTGGGCATGAACTGCGCACGATCTATCAGCCCTTGCACTCGGTCCTGTGACGGATCGACAAATGGGACATGGCTGAAATGGCTGCCCAGGAAAGGACCGCATCTGGAGCAAACTCAAGTTTCATAAGGTTTGATGTGAGCTACAGTAGCTACACTATACGAGGTTCGCTTGTGCCTAGGCTTCTCTCCATGTCGTGCATGGTCTCGGCGCCAACGTACCCTGGTGCCCTCGCAGAGAGGGCAATCCGGCTTGCTGTAAAGGTAGATGACTTTGTTTCGCTTGTCCGAATCTGCTCCAGTGTGCGCAAACACTGCTGTCGTTAACTGTCGGCGTTCCCTTACGGGGAACGGCCCGTGACTTCTAGCTAAAGGAGAAGATCGAGCGCATCTGTAACATCTAACGCAATGCATTCTTGAATTGGCTGCCTCTTGACCCAGATGGAAAGTCCTACTCCGACCCCTGGGCATAAGAACAAGTCACTGATTTGTGCCCCCAACAATAGCGGCAAAGGATATGAATCACTGAGAGCAGCAAGAGTCTCCGTATTGACCCACCGACCCTTTGTACGACAATTCTGTGCTTTCCTCATCACGTGCTGAAAGAAATGGCCGGGGCTTAACAATCTTCTGACACTTAAGTTAAGGATCAGCCAGGTCAGGACAATTTTGTGACCATCTTAGTCGAACCTTCGTCGCCGAGACGTCGATTGAGGAGTCGGCTTGCACCTTTCCGATTCACCAACTCGACGCGATTGTGACTTGCTTTGCAAGTGGTAATTCCCTAGAACGCATTTTAGTTAAGTTTATCCTAGTGCGCTTCAATCGCCCGTCCTCCGAAATGCAGCTCACGCGGACCCCGACTGCCGTCGCCAGCAGGTTTGTTGTCTTATCGATGCGTGTATCGGCGATACGGGCTTCTGTATCCATCTTCTCCATTCTCTTTGCTGTGTGTGTGCACTTCGGTCACTAGGTCTTTCGCATGGCAGCACTGCTGATCGCTTGAAACCCGCAGGACTTCGCGCGCCGCCCGCATTGCATCTGTGCGTGCTTGCTCGGCCCGATGCCAACAGCTACGCTTGGCTCGTCGATCACGTGTCATTGTTCGGGCGAGTAAGTGGTGCGCCCGTACAGTGACGAAGCGCCGTGTGGGTCCTGGAGCAGTCAGGGGATACGACTCCGGATATACCTCTTCTTAACCTCCAAAAAGCTTCACCCCATCAACCCGGGACGAGACCACACGCATATTGTTGAGGAGAAATGTCTGTTGGCTATGCCATGGAAGTTGTTGTGTGCGGCACAGGGGGTATTTCCCATTGCAGCGCGGATTGCGGGATGCAGGATGCCTTTCGGACCTTGTTTGCCGTATGTGTCAAGTGTGATGCTGTGTGTAGCGGATTGTACAATTGATTGCTTATCAAGGCATACAATGCATACATGCATAGATGCGCTTTGGGTTATCGCTTGTTGGCGAGTGTGGGCAACTTCCCGCAGACCCGACCTCCTAAAGATATAGAGGGAGTCCTCCAGGAGCGAGCACCCCTAGGGGGGAAACGAGGACCCGCTAGAGGGTCCCCCCGGTGCGATTGGCGCTGAGCGCAAGGGGTCACGGCGACGGGGTTCAACAGCCTCCCTCCAGCAGTCACCACACACCCCCGGGGTTCCCCTCTTCCGCCAGCGGGTCGGGTCGGGTCGGGTCGGGGGCTCCCGGGGGCGGTCCCAGGCCGCTCACGCCCCGACCCAGGCCGCCCTCGAACCACAATTCCAAACCAGTCAGGAGCCTGTCGTCGTCGCACTGTTCGAGCCCTGTTGGAAAACATGCCCTCCATGCGGTTCATCAGGGGGGCATGTTCACAGGCGCCGCGTACTGTACAATGCACCAGATGGGCTAGGAGGCGGATGCCATGAGCAACCCTGTGTTGCCCCGAGCTGATGTCCCTTCGAGGGCCCTTCGTGCACTCGGCCCCTAGGGGACCTGACATGGCACAACACGACACACGCCGCTACGGTTCCGTTACAGAGTCCATTCCGAGCTCAGCTAGCGGAAACACAGCGGCGGATATCCCCTTGCCCTGTCCAGTGGTTGCTTCTTCCCCTTCCCCTTGGGGTAGCGATTGCGTGTTTGTCCTGTTTGTCCTGACCCCTCCATTACTCGCTCGCGTACCACCACCACCACCACGATCGCGACCACGACTGCCGCCGCACCAGGCGAGGATAACGGGGTTCAGGGCACCAAGCGGGCCACATACGCGGAGCTCGAGTCCATTCAGTGCGACCTGAGCGCCTTCCCGGGAGTCAAGTTCTTCCGCATCGAGGTAATGTGACGTTGGAATGGTGCTGAGCGATGTGAGGAAATGGTTGTTGCTTTGTGCACGCGGCGAGTTGGGGGGAGCGGAGGGCATGGTGGCCCTTACAGCGCACGTTTTTGCTCTCCTCCGTGATCGGCTGCAGTGCACCACCCCTTGGCCGCAGGCCATGCAGCCCCTGCCACACCACCAGTAGCAGTAGCAGCTCTGTCGTAGCTGGTCGCCATGCCATGCTGCTGGCAGCTCTGATAAAAAACCCAACTCAATACAACATAACGGTTCCCCTGATTAGTTAGTTAGTTAGTTGTCAACCACCCCGCACTCACCGCTTCCCCACCCGATCCCACCCCTCAAACACGAACCTGCCCATCAGGCCATCTTCCGGCCCTGGCGTCTACCGTTCGTGATCGACACGTTGTCCAAGTACGGCATCCGTGGACTCACGAATACGACCGTCAAGGGTGTCGGAGTGCAGGGAGGCAGCCGCGAGCGTTACGCGGGCACCGAGTTCGGCCCCTCCAACCTGGTTGAGAAGGAGAAACTTGACATCATTGTTAGCAGGTGGGCGCGTGTACGTACGTACGTACATGTCTGGGGATATGGGGATGGATGGGTGATGTGAGGTAGGAGGAGGAGCAGGGAGGAGGACTCCGAGTACAACCACTTTTGGGGACTTGTGAAAAGCTTTTTACGCGGAGAGCACCTTTCATACGGCGAGGTGGTGAGGCGTTTTGATGAACTAATATATGAGGCAAGGCGGAGGATGTACTGGTGTGGGGAAGTGGTAGCAGTACGAAAAACGGCCGGTGTGACGGTTCCTCCTTTGCGTGGGAGGGCCCCCCGGGGGGGGGGAGTCCCCGGGGGCACCGGAGGATGTGTCTGAACGAGGGGGTCCGTCTTCTCAACCGCAAATAGCTGCCTGGGTCGGATACCGGGATCCGTACCATCGGAACCCCACCCGCACCCACCCATGTCTGACGGATAACTCTCTAAGCTGAAATGTGAGCACACTGCCGGTCAGAATCAGAGTCTGGGTCTGGGTCTGGGTCTGTTCCGGACCCTCTGTCCTGAATCCCCCGGGCCCCCAAACACAGGTCTCAGGTGGATGCGGTTGTACGGCTAGTGGCCGCCTCGGCGTTCACCGGCGAGATCGGCGACGGCAAGATCTTCGTACACCCCGTGGCGGAGGTGGTGCGCATGTGAGTCCTCCTGTGTGGCTGTGCGGGTAGACCTGATGAGGTCTGGGGGTCCGGGCGCGTGGCTGGCCGGTGGCGAGCTGGTGTTGCATCGGTGCGGCAGCGAGGGGGGACTGAGACTGCTGGGGGGTTGTTCTCTCCTGTTCTATTCTATTCTATTCGCACGCTCCCGTTTTTTTCCAGTACAACTTTTGAAGTGCATTCTGCCCCTCCCTCCTGCGGGCTCGCGAGCATTCGTACTGGTTAGCTCGCTCATTCCCCCACCCGGTCATTGGACACTGCGGGGTGGGGGAACGGATGGGGGAATGACCGGCTCATGCCGGGGAGGAGGAACGCTGTTGACCGTACGGCAACTCACAATACATGGTTAGTGGTGTATTGGTGTCAGCTGGACCAGTGGTGGTCTTCCCTCCCTACCTCCCTCCCCACTTTCCATCGCTGCCCGCTGCCGCAGTCGCACGGCGGAGACGGGTTTGGACGCCGAGAAGATGGAGGGCGGCATGGAGGACATGATGCGGCGGAAGAGGTGAGCGCTCGGAGGGGGGAGCGGTCGGCTGACCTGGCAGGCGACCCCGAGGAGATGGAGAGGACAGCGAGAGGGTGCCCGGAAGTGAGAGAGGTGACAACGACGACGACGACGACAGCGTTGTTCTTTGTCGCTGCGGGCTGCGGGCCTCGAACCGGTGGCTGCTCCTATCAGCCCTGGCTATATAGCCGCCGTATGAATTTGACCCTAGTCTCGGGTCCCTATCGTCTGGATATTGCGGAGCTGGGAGCCATGGACTCGGAACCAGCTGTCCCCTTTGGAACCCGGCACAACCATTGCTTGTCAGAGTCTAGCGGCCTAGGCCTGAGTGGCCGTAATGGATTACGACAGTGAGCCGTCCGCGGATCGAAAGTGTGCTCTGCTTGTTGCATAGGAGGTTACGGTGTTCTTGGGGGCTTGGACATACATACATATGTGCATACGTACGTATACACACGTGCATATTCCGCGATTGTTATCCCCTGGGCGGGGTTGGGGGTGGTGCTGGTGGAGGTGGTGGTGGCCTCAGGAGTCAAGGTTGATGCGGCGGCAGTGAGGTGAAGGTGGTGGTGGTGGTGGTGCTTGACGGTTGTGTGAGAGAGAGGTGAGAAGGGGGATCGGACATGACGATCAGGATCGCTGGGGAAGAGATGGCTTCGTCTCCCATGTATACCGGATGGTGGTGCTCATTACTTGATGGCTTTTATATGTGCGGGCTGGCGAGGACTTGTCCTGCCGCTGCTGAGCTTTTGATGATATGTTGGATGACGTCATCCTTCTGGTGGGAAGGAAACGATGCCGTGCAGGTGACACGCAAACGGTACTCCCCCTCAAACTGTGTTGACGGAGGTGTCTGGTTACACCAGAACATGTTTCTCAGTAATGGAGGTGGTGAATGTGCGTTGAGGAGGTTGTGGGCGGGAGGTGGAGCTCCCTCCCCTCACGGAAATGGGATTTCGAAAAAGGGGGGTGGGGCGGCACCTGGTCTGCAGCCTCATAGGGCAGTGTGGACAGAGCACAGGTGCCGGAGGTGGCGGTGAGGACTCAACCCCGGGGGTGGCACAGGATAAATACACACGCTTTTTGTTGTCATCGTCGTTGTTGTGCACACCCAATTGCGGCAGGTGTGTGCAAGACCGCACGGTGGCCGCCAGTGCTTTTAAATCGTTTCTGCCCCCTGCGGTAATTTGTTAGTGACCCTGTATGGTTCTCAGGGAGTTTCCTGGTAACCCACATTACCAGGTAGTGTGTTCCTGTGGGCCTGGACCGTTGCCGTCACTCCACCCACACTTGTGTCCCCGGTGCCGTGGCACCGCTTCTTAACAGCTCCCACTTCACACCACGAGGGCCTTGTCAGCAGCTCCCAGCGGTCTAGCGAGTACACTGAAATGGAGTCCACCAACGCGCTATCGCGAGCTCAACTAAGATCTAACCCACGCACCTACTCAGCAGAACTCCGCGAACCATCGCAGCCTTCATCCAGAGTTTCAGGCAGTGGTCACTCCCCCCAGTGGGGGCTGCGGCCTATTCTTATGTCCTATTGCAACCACCCGGTTACTGAAAGGTATTTCAAAAAATGTCCGAGTGACCTCCCTCCGGTAAGGGGATTAATTTCTCAGTAGCCACTTTCGAAAGCACTGTGGCCACCAGCACCCTGACCCATCATGTCATCGGCCTCCACATGCTGGTTGGAGGGGGGGGGGCAACCCCACACATTTTAACACTTCCCGCAGTTCGGGCGGAGGTGCAACGCGAATCAATCTAGTGCCTTACATGGGCCTTACGGTGACATAAAATGCTTCGAAGCTCTAACGGGTGTACAGCACAATGTTGGCTTGCGGGGGGTCGTCGTCGCGATGTGCACCTCAGTGGTGAGGTAACCGCCGGGTGGGGCTGGTGGCCCCAAGCAGTACCAGGTGGCGCCGGGGGCAGCAGGCAGTCAACCAGTCACTCAATCCAGAGTACAGAGTTAAGGTACGGATGCTGTGGCTCTGTCCCTACACACGGCGGTGGCAGCTGGCATGAGTTGGAGCCCCCTCATCGCCCCCTAGTCAGCCGCCAGCATGAAGAACACATAACGGCACACGGACCAGTTGCACAGTGCGAGGTGCAGTACGGTACCGTACAGGATACATACAGCTCACCACTTGAACCCCCCCTACAGCGCTGCAGCCACAGACTGGAGCTCCCACCCGCCTACCTCACCACTCCCACCCACCCACCTCGCCCCACCCTCCCTCCTACACACACATAGCGAGACCAGATGTCAGAAATACCCCCACCCCCCTCCAGGAACTCTCCCCCGTGTCGCAACAACAACAACACCACGTCATGTCGCCAGCCCCCCTCAACCCCCTAAGTCCCCACCTCCACCTCCCACGCAGCCCCCACGTCATCATCAGATCCGGAACGGCAGTCCCGTACACCCACCAGCGCGAGGCGGAGGCTGAGCTACACCCACCGCCTCCACACGGGCCACCAGCAACTCAGCGCACCGGATAGGTGTTGCCGTACAGTCTGCCGCAGCCACTGCCCCGTCTCCTCCGCCCCGGGACCCGCCCGCCCCCGCCCCGCCCCCCCCGCTCCGCAGCCTCTCCGCCAGCTGCCGGAACAGCCTCGCCACCTCCCGCGCCTCCCCCGCCCACATCTGCACCACCTCCTCCTCCCCCAGTGCCTCGGCCGCCACCTCCTCGGCCGCCGCCTCCTCGGCCGCCGCCTCTCCGCCGCCGCCTACACCGTCCACTTCCATATCGTCCCCGCCACCGCCACCGCTATCGCCGCGGCGCTGCCGTACACCTGCCATTGCTGCCGCCGACGCCTCACGTGCCTGCCGTACCTGCTGTTCCGCCGTCTGCAGCGCGGAGATTGTGAGGTGCGCCACCAGCAGCGTCAGTCCCCCCCTGCCGGGCAGACCGAAGGACATGGCGCCCGCTCCCCAGTGCCAGTTGCCCGGAGATGACAGGTAGAGGAGCGCGTCAGAGGCCCGAACCTGGAGTGTGTGTGTATATATATGTATGTATGTGTGTAGAGGGGGAGAGCAGTACGTCGTCAGTTAGTTCGGGAGGAGGGAGGTGCGAAGTGCAGCCGGGTGATTCCCCCCCCAAGGCGCTGCCCAACCACACCACACCCACACCCACACCCACACCCTCACCCGCTCCTAGACCCCCCGGGGCCCACCCCACCTGCGGCGGCGCCCCCACCACTCCGTTGTCCGCGTAGTGCAGCGCCACGCGCCGGAGCCCAATAGCCAGCTGATCACCACCCACCTCCAGCCGCCTGGGGAAGGGGGGAGGGGAAGGGGGAAGGAAGGTTGCAGGCAAAAGAATAAAACACAGGAGAGTACGACACAAGTTACGACGTGCCACTGGGTGCCGAAAAGGAGACCACCTGCACAAACCTCATGCAAGGAAGAGAGAGTGGAGGCGAAGAAATCTGCCGTACAGCGCGTATGTGTGTCGGGACACCGCCCTCGGGGGTTGGGAGGCAGAAGGGTGGGTTCCGGAGCCGATGTGTATGTAGGCTGTAAGACGCCCACCCCTTTCTTCTCCCATCCTTCTTCAATAGTCCAACCCAGTACGTACGACCAAATCCACTCCCACGTTGGATTACGTTTGCTTTCCCCCCTCCCCCTCACCCCCCTCACTTGTACGCCGCATCCGCCAACAAGTACACCAGCAGCCTCATGCACGCCGCGGGGGGCAGCGAGCCCAGTAGCACCTGGGGAGGCATATGTCGGGGTGCGGGTGCGGGTAGGGGGGTAGGGGGGGGTAGGGGGGGGAGGCTGAGTGGGGAGCTCGGCAGGCAGGGGCACACATTAGGTAAGCAGGGGGCCAGGGGGTGTACGGCACCGCCTACATACCCCACCGGGGTTGAGGGGGGGAAGACGAACCACGGGCGAGTGAAGCTGCTGCCAAGGAAAGACTGATGCGGCAGATGTACAGGGCGGAAGGGGAGAGGGGGGGAAAGGGGGAAGGGGAAAACACAGGCAGGGGTGTCGCCCTCCCCCACCCACCCACCCCTGGGACTGAGGGTTGAATTTGCTGAACCCCCTTCCCCCGGAGGAGGTGGTCGCTCACCCGCAGGTTCTCTGGGTCCTTGTACGGCAGGTCTTTGAGAATCGCCGCAGATACCACCTTATCCATCCGTACAAGGTCGTTACTGCGTCGCCACGGCAACACGTGCATATGTTAGATATGTCCACCGACGTACAGGGTAAATTTGACGCCCTTAAGCATACAAACATACAGACAGACAAACATAAGCGAAGCCACCCCTCAATTGACCAGCCCGCGTGGAGACAAAGGTACGGCACCGGCCGACACACAAACAGACAGACGTCGACAGACGCAGCCAAGCAATCTACATAATCAGAAGAAAACCCGACCCCGGCAGATAGACAGACAAACAGACAAACCCCTTTCATCCTCACCACTCACTCGCGGCCCTGCGTCCCCTGCCGTACATAGAACCGCATGCGGTCCAAAGCGCCGTAAACGTCGTACATCATCCCGAGCAGCGCCGCCGCCAGTTCTCCCACCTCCGCCAGGCTCACTAGCTGCGAGCCCCCGCCACTGCCCCCTCCCCCTCCCGCCACTGCTACGGCCGCTCTGTGGCTCCAAATCCGTATGGCGGCTAGTTGCCTAATTAGGAGGGGCTTCGAGGAGCTGCCGTCAGCCCAGTTTGTGTAGGTCTGGGGGGATTGAGGGGAGGGGGGGAACTGGGTTACACCCGGGTACGGCAGAGAGCTCCCCAAATATTCCCAATATACTGTAAATATAGGAACACCGCCTCCTTCACCTCGCCCCACCACAATCAATAGATCAATAGCTCCCCCCCCCTCCCCCCCACTGGGGCCCCCAGTGCCGTACCCGCCCACCAACCCCTCCCCCCCCAGCCCCACCAGCATCAGGCGGTACACCAAACTGCTCTCCAAGGGGCTGGTTCGCCGCTGGCGGAACCCGCTCAGCCGCATAAGGCCCATACGGACATCCAGATCCAACTACCGGGGTTGGTAGTGGTATGTATGTATGTATGTGGTCGGGGGCCAGGGAGGGAAAAAGGCAATCGAGGGGGCGGGGGGTAAGAGGGGTGAGGGGGTTGCGGGGAGCCTGATGCCAGGTGATACCCCCCTTACACACACGTGAAGGGCCGGAGATGTACGATACGCGACACGAACACATCACCCGGTGGTGCTGACTACAAAGAATCCGACGGTTCGACCATCTCCCCCTCCCCCCTCCCCCTCCCCCCTCCTCCCCCCTCCCCCTTCCCCCCCCCCTCCCCCCTACCTGCATCATTGTGATCCAGTACTTGAGCAACATAACTTCACCCGCATCACCCCCCTCGGGGGCACCTGTACGACAATAGCCGAGGAGGGGGCGGGCGGGAGGAGGAGCGCAATTGGCTCACTCGTGGGTTCACCAACCCCCTCGTTGCTGCTGTTATTGTTGTTGTTGTTGCTGTGGTTGGTGGTGGTGGTGGTAACACGCCATGTACACAAAATCGGTATTGCCACAGCGGCCCAAGCCGCCATCCTAATTTAGGGTTGTGAACATCCCTCCTACCAACCCTCTACATACATACATACATACACACACATAATACCTGTTGCTGGCAGCATCCTTCCTCCTCCCCCCCCCTCCGCCTCCCGCACCACCCAGTTGTGTGCTGAGGCCACGAGCGCCGACAACCCAGTCGCCTCGCGCAGGGACTGCAGACGGGGCTTGTCGCGGTGCGGCTCAGCCTGCCAGGCGCTGGGGGGCATTGGGGGGGAGATGGGGGCAAGGAGGCCATTGTCGTACGATGCAAGAAGCAGGGGGTCCAGGGGGTGTTTGGTAAGGCAAGGTAAGGCCCCCGGGAGTTCCCAGGTACGGCCGTACTGCAGTAAACAGAGCCGCCCCCACTTGCCCCGTACAAATATACACACCCGACTCAAATCTCGGCCTCCACACCCCTCCCCTAACACGTGCACACACCCACACCACCCTTCCCCCCCGCCGCTCCCTCACCAGCCGACGGGTGCCCAAAGGTCCTCATTGATCATCAACACATCCCCTGGTGTGGAGGGTTGGGGGGTTCGGGGAAATACACACACACACACACATCCATGCATTGGCTTAAATCAGTAGACACGTCAGCACATTGCTGTACAAAACCAGTTTAGAGGCATTACTCATGAAAAGGGGAAGGAAAGGAAATGGGGGCAAACACAGGGCCAGTACACACACCGCCACATCAGTGACACCACCAGCCCCCTCTGCTCCAGCCTCCTCAGCCCGGGGCCGCCCTCCTGGCCTCCCCTCCCCCGTACATACATACATACATACATACTCCCACCCTGCTCAGCTAGGCCCCACCGCACCCTCCAGCTTGGCGGGCGGATGCCACTCCAACATCGCCATGAGCAAGCTGAGGGGTAGGGGAGTAGGGGGGCGAGGGGGCCCGACGGAGGGTATGTGTGTGTGGAGGTGTTTGTGCTAGGCAGCTGACACCCTCCAACAACACCCTGCGAGGCCCCCTGCAATGTTCCCGCTACAGACATCCAGACGTATGAACAGCTCCCCCTGGCCCCACACACACCTTTCAGGCCGGCTCGCCGTTCCCCCCTGGTAGAGCCACCGCGGAGTGGAGTTGTGTATCCTTATGAACTATTCCTCCCTTAATAATTACATGTACGACAATACCCAACCACATGTACGGCAGTCCGGCCAAGTCCCCAACCACCTGTACGCCCTGTGTGGTAGGGAGGAGGAGCTGTGGGCCTCCACATTGAGAACCATGTGCATGAGCGCCTCTTGGAGGTGGCTGCGGCGGGAGGAGGAGGGGGCCGGAGGGGGCCGGAGGGGGAGGGGGGAAATACATCAAGAGCTGTTACTGCACGACTGCCACCCCCACCCCCCACCCCACAGCCAGCCAGGCCAGGCCAGCACGAAGTGACCCACCGGGGGGCCGTGACTCCACGAGTTAGTAGCGGCTGCAGCAGGTCTATGACGTGATGGCCTGAGGGGTGTTGGGGGTAGGGGGCCGGGGGAGGAGACGGAGGTCCGCGCGCGAGCAAGCGTGGGTCGGGGGGTCGACCTCCATAAGGGGCATACGACAATGCTGGGAGCCACTATTCAAGGGCCAACTGTTTGGAGTATTTCCGTCAGCGGAGGCCGTGGGGGGCTGGGGGGGGGGAACGCACCGTCATCATCCCAGCTCTTGGCGGCCTCTGCTGCCTCTGCGGCTACTGCGGCTGCTGCAGGCGCCAAAGCATCCACGACACCTGCCGCATCACCAACATTCTCGCCGCCCTCTCCCACGGCAGGTCTGGGAATCGGAGTCCTGCAGTTTGAAAGGTGCAACGGGGTTGTCTTTATTGAGTTATGCTTCCGGGACGGAAGAGTGCAGCGACGAAGCGCTTATAATCGAATGCGCACCGTCGACGCTGCGGCCAGCCGCCAGCAGCCATGGGTGGTCCAGCCTCATCTGAACGCGGTTGGATGCGAGGGCTCCGCGCGGCGTAGCGCGAAAAGAGGTTCCACACTGGTGCACATTTCTGCTCGGACAGAACGCCGTGCTCGAGCCGAGGCTCCGCTCCATGTGACCCTGCTATACGCCTGAGTGCCTTATCAATTTTCTGTGGGGCGAGGAAGGTTCGTTACATTCGGAGTGGCCACGCAGCTGTCCATCGCAGCTGTCCTGAACGTCCCATAGCCAACAAAGACGGACCTGCTGTTCTATAATATTTGTTGCATTAGTAGCTCGTGATGATCTGCGCCTAGTTGACATAGAAGGCTTTGTTTCTCCTAAATTAAAAACGGATTTGCACGGTGCTCTCTACGTACTGAAAGAACAAATGCCCATGTAGCGTCAAGCATGTATCATGTACGGAGGGAATGATATTATGGTTCACAAGCCGTTCGAGTCAAGTGCTGCACTTTGAACGGAATCCGCCGTACCTCACATGGTCGCGGTAGGCTCTGTGTGCCCAGGAACTTAGCTGTCAGTTCGATGATTTCTTAGGAAACTGCACCGACTTAGTTCAATGCACTTAGTTCAATGCACGCCAGTCACAGAATTCGGCCCCGGCATGTTCATTGCCCTGGGGTGTGACATCTCAACTGCAAGCATAACCAACCTTGGCGGATTCAGCCACACACATTCACTCTGGGAAAGGGGTCCCTTTATTTCGCACTCATTCCACACACATTCCGTCACGCATATCGACCTAACCGCATATCGGAACCCTTCATTTCAGAGTGTTAGCTGTCATTTTAGAATGAAGACCGTTCATTACAGAATGAAGGGCCCATTAAATGAGCATGTAACTCTTATATCACGAACTAACAAAAGTCCAATCGGCAGATACAGATCGCGGGATACTACAATTATCACCCCCCTGGCTGTTGAGAGCGTAATCGGCCTTCACCTATCTCGGAGTCCCAGTGTGATGTCAGCTTCCACGGGATAACCTGAGCGGTCATCAGTATGACCAGGTAATCCATCCTGATGCATGTAGCGGCAACCCAACCGCTCGGCCACCTCGTCAGGAATATGCTGCCAGCATAACCGTTTATTTTTTAGTTGTTGTTGTTGTTGTTACATGGTCGTGGGTGCGTTCCCCGTACCTGCAAACCACCCCAGTACGAGCCGAGGGCTCAAGGGCTGCCAAATCGCCTATAAGCACCATCCTACCTCGCACTTCCAGCGAAACAAGTGATGAAGTATACTAACGACCAAAGGGAACGATAGAGTTGCGGTGAGACCATATACGTTCCAGCATCCTTGCCAGGCGTTCAGGTTCCCACTTCATAGCGTCCTTCATATGTTCGAAGCGTGGAAAGCCCATATCAGATCTGATTCCGTCGTAAACCGGGCAGTCCAGCAAAATGTGTTTCTCATCCTCGATGTGGCTACCAGTGCCGCAGCAAGGGCATACTAGCTCCTCCCTAGGTATATAACGCCGTCCCTTACGCGTTCTGTTAGCCGCCAGTGCCCAACAGCAAAGCCTAAACTGCATAAGCTTGCGATTCGCCGAACGATAAACATTGTGATGTGCGGGAGCACCTCCTTCCTTTATACATAGCATGCACATGCATCCATGCCGTACCACATCCTTGATGGTACCAGGTGGGTACTACCGGTTTCGGTTTCATCTTTCGATACATACACGCGGCGGTCAGGTCAGCAAGCACACACAGGCGTCCTTAGAGGGAAGGAGGTACGTATGGAGGCGCATGTGCCGGAGAATGGCAGGGCAGCGAAAACGTGTGGAACCCGAATCAATGAAACCCGTTGCACTCCATGATCAACTTTGCCCCGTGTCGGATATGAACCTGCAAACTTGTGATCACAAATCTTTGTCCTTTAAGAGATGGCTTATCTGCCGATGTTGAGATCACCAGGTTACAATCTACAAGCTCCACGCAAGTGTGGGGCCGTCTGTAAAAGCCGGGGGCCTCATGGGAGTGGACATCAATGGCCATTATTGTGGTGCCGGTCGCGAGTGAGGCAGTTTATTAACATCCTCTGAGCATGATGTGCCTGTTGACCTCCCAGACCTACGAGAGAAAACTAGCCACAGCTATATAGGGCCCTTCCACCATGATAGTACAGATTGCTGTCTAGGTACACACACATGCATGCAGGTAAACCTGCCGCCATGCATTTGGCGAGAGAAAATACTGAGCATCAATCAAGGAGAGCTACAAGCAAGCATGTCGACATGCAGATACAAGCCATCTATCCTCAAACCACCCTATCTACTGCAATAATAGTTTCCGTACTGTTGTAAGTACAGGCCAAAACTGTAGGGGTTTAGGGCTTGGGGATTTATTTGTCAACCACACATGCCTCATCTCCCCCGTCAGCTGGAGAAGGAAGCCGTGTTAGCCCCGCACAGCGCTGACCAAGTAAGTGGCTGGGTCTGGTGGGCACTAGTAGGAGCCGCACGACGGTAGGTATTGCGGTGTTGAGCAATTGCGGGCGGTGCAGGGTGTAGTGAGCCGAGCTTCCATGTTGACGGGAGGGACGTGTGTCACACAGCCAGAGGACTGATCATGCGCAGTGAAGCAGTGTGTGAGTGTTCAGAACACCAAACAGCCCATCCGTAGGCGCGTAGTAGCGGTGGACCGGATGAGCCATGGCCGAAGCAGAGCGGGATCCAGTGCTTTCTATGTGTCCTAGAGATCCAGGCACACACTCTGGCCCCAATAAGCGCGCCATTTCAGCTTTTGGCCACGGACATACGAGCATGTAGAAGCATGTATTAATTATATGTTTATTTCACTTGTTGTCATCCTTGGCTTTCCGAGTAGAATTCGGAGTGCACCTGTGCCGGAGTGGTCTAACGGGTGGGTCTCAAGCAATGAGATTGGGTTTTCCCATAGCGAAAGCTGCGTGAGTTCGAATCTCACCAGGTGTAGATGTTTTGGCACGTTAGGGAAGCGAGTCACTACCCAAGTGTGTGCGGATGCGTTCGACGGCTGGGAACGGAAAGCCGTAGGCAGGTTGTGTTTGCACGTGCCAAGCACTGCCCATCCGTGCTGACCTAGATGAAAGGAGATGCAAGGAGATGGACCCGGTTTTAGTGACCCTTAAGCCGAACAGGAATGGAGTTGACACCACCGTTGATCCAGCAGATTCCACTGGTAATGGGTGCTGGGCCCGAAAGTCACGTGCTTCATAGAAGTCGTCATGGGGGAAAAGAGTGAGGGTGCCCGAACCTCCGGGAAGGAGGGGTCGGCCAGGCTAGTGGCCACGGGTGAAGCTATACCCTCCAACTTAACACTTCCATACGGGCGGTATAAGCCACACCGACACAGGTGTCAAGCATGTCGGGGTCAGGCAAGAAGGACAGCACCAACCTACCGAGTTAACCACCCTGCACAGCTCAGCAGCAGTTTGTCCAGTTCGGGCCTGTGTAGCAGCTTGCCGCTGGAAAGGCCTTCCAGGCTTAGGGCCTAATGTATAAGCGACGGTCGACGACATATGCTTAAATCATCTTTTCACGTCTTTATGACTCATAGAGCGGCCACATGACTCACAGCATATCTGTGGAAGGGTGTAAGGGTTGTGATGAGGTTAGATCATGGAGACAAGATTTATTTGCACAAGCACATCCATACGCTGTCGCATCCTGTCACATGTGGGAGGTTTGGATCGTACAAAGCATGACCTTACGACCAATGACACATCCATAGCAATAATTTACGTTCGGTCAGTTGGGGCCCTATCAGCACCAGGCCCTTCCGGCCGGGGTTGGGCCTGAAGATGGAGACGTGAAAACGATGATCAAGTAAACAGTGGCGTTGTTTAACGGCACCAGCCACAAGCGACATTACACTGCTGCAACTGTACGGAACGTACAATATACCCGATTTGTCTGTCATGTCCCCCAAAGTCCCTTGCGAGCAATTTTTAGCATCCACTACAGCTCATGTTATGCTTCCAGGAGGAAACCCGAAGCCACACCAAAGTACGGCTCAGCATGGAAGTCATCCTTCATTATTCCTCCCGTTGGCAGCAGGGGTGCAGGCACTGCGTGCATGATCCCTCACAATCAGGATGGCAATAACGGCTTGCGTCACGCAGCTCTGTTTAGGGCTTAAGGGCTATGGTTTTCCAGTCATCTTCTCCCTTGTCCCTGTATCATTCAGTCCGGCGCAAGCTTCATCTAGCCTTTGCTTCCGTCTCGTCCTTGCCTGCTGTGCATATTGCCTAAAGTGCCTTAACCCTGAAACCCTAAGCCTCCTCACTTGCTTACACAAGTAAGCAAGTGTTCAAATGTTTGAATGTATTTCAGGGGGGAAAAGACCGTCATGGATCACGGATGCCACATGCCGCGTCAACAGCTTGACTTCGAAGGTAATTGGGTCGGCTGACCCGACACACACAAACACACACAATCGCTTTGGTAATTGTGACACACACAGCCCACAGGACATACATACAAGAGCGACTGTTGCGCCATGGCACCATTGAGGTGTGTGGATGTGCTGATGGTCCATGCTGGGGCTTCTGTGTAAGAGAGAGAGAAGCAGTCTCGCCACCTTTGCGTTTGATACCCTAAAACACTGAAAACCCTAAGTAAACATACCCCAAGTACTTCGCTTCCTATCATGTTCCATAGACTCCGACACCCTGGTTTACATGTCACTTGGAAAGACCAGGGTAACTACCTCACATGTCCCTGTGGGCCCCGTGCACCCCCTGGCCCCCCGTGCTCTCCCCATAGGTGTGTAAAATGCGACGACTCACATCCATAGTTACATCGTTGGTGATGGCTGCCAAGTCCTTGCTGCCCCCACCAATGATGCAGTCACCAGATGAGGACCATAAGCTGCTGGCCATGCGGCCGGCCATGTACAGATGGTGGTGACATCAGTGGTGGTGGTAATGGAGTGTTTGCCAGGATGTTATACCATGACTTCAGAAAAGTATGGATTGGTGGATGGAGATCCCCCATGATATACCCATGAGACTGTCACGGGAGCAGTGGTGCATGAGTTCAGGTTGCCATCATTGGCAGTGGCAGCAGGGTTCTCAACCGTGATGATATCATTCAGCATACCTTCGTTGTCAAAGGAGGCATAGAAGTCATGACTGGTATCGGCCAGCTCAAAGATGGTGTCCCGCGGGGAGCTGAGGCCCACAAAGGAGTCCTGCAGGTTGTTGCCACGACAGAAGTACAGCTTGATGGTGTCACTGCTGACCTTTGTTTTGGCGGTACCCTCGATGCCCTCCAAGTTGTGCTCCATGATACATTAATGTATCAATATTGGCTTCTCATGTTTGTGGGAAGGCTGGTTCTTGGACTATGGAAGTGCGAGTACTGATTTTGTCGTACGATCTGTCTCGTACTGTTGCATGCTATTTGTTCTGGTCACAATCCTGTTATGGCTAGTCACTGCTAGTCACCATGTTGTTACTTTGGGTTGTGCTTTTGTTCTCACCATCACCTCCTCTGGTTGGGTGCACTTGCTTTCTTTACGTGTCTGCTTCGTAATCCGCCGGGCCTGTACTGCACGGTGTTTTGAGCCTAAGTGTCCTGGCCGGCCACTGGTCCAACTAAAATATGACATCCTTGGGGAATGGGGGATAGAGTAGGATCGAGCCGATCAGCGCAATGTAATCACGACATGGCAGCAGAGGACAAGAAGCGGAACTTGAAGGTTGCCACTGTCAGCAAAGGGGATCTCGTTGTCGAGCTCCGGCTATGACAAGCTCATGAAGCCGTCTTTGACCAACAAATGCGGCCCTGGCAGTTCACATTTTTGGGGCAAAGGCAACCTCCGCCAGGGCACATCGGATGGCATGAAGACTTGCAGCACCAACAAATCAGCCACTTGCAACTACTGCAGGAAGACCTTCAGCGGTGGTGCTAGGAAGGCTAGTCACCATAGGCATTATTGACTCAGTGCACGGACTTGAATGTCTACATCGCATGGCTCTGCATGGACCTGTAGCGGCCCTGTTTGGGCTTCTTAGGTACCTGTGACCCATGGGTCAGATTGCCTGCAGTGGCGAGTACAACCATATTTCTCAACGATTGATATTTGGGTTTTGCGTATTACATGATGTGTGGGACAGGGGGGCATATCTTCACCCGTGGCCGCTACCTGGCGAAACCTGCCTTCCCCTGTATTTCAGGGCACCCTCATCTAGTCACCCTAGTCAACTTCTCAGTGGATCGCTCAGGTTCTGCATCCACCACCGGCATCCAATGGAATCTGCCGGATTGATGGAGGCTCAACTACATTCCTGGTCAGCCTGCAAGTTAACTTTATCCCAGGTCACCACCGTAACACCATCCAAACCCGTCCTCAACTAGGGGCACTATACCTAGTTGAGGACTAGGGGCACTATACACCTTCCACCATCAGAAGGATTTTCGACCCTAATAGGTCTCGATCCTGGGATCCCGGGGGCATTGGTGCATGCTCTACCAGTACTGCCTTACCTATGTATTATAGGCATATAAAAGTATTATATTATATTCGTATCAGCATAGTCGTCCAGTATGTATCGATATGTGTTGTATCACGTCTTTTTGTAGTATCCTGGGTATCGCGGGATCTGTCATCCACCGATTGGTTCTTTTCTGTCTTTTTGCAGACCCAGGATACTACAATATGCGATATCGATATAAGCATGCAGGTGTTTCGACAGCTGGTTCCTATAGTATGCCACAGCCTTTACAATATTCCCTCGAATATCATCCACCGATACATCCTATCTGCCCCCCTGGTGCCAGACCTCCGTCAGCCATCGGTGATCCTCAATTCACTACTTCTGTCACCACAAATGAGTCATCTCAGTCATTTTCCGCAGTACAATAATCAATTTATCAGTTTAGTGTTCCCCAGCAGTTAGGTGCTCCACAGCGACACGGCACCTTGGCCTCGGGATGGTCCTCCTCCTTGAAGCAGTGGTCGAATGTAAGTTCCTGTAAGTTCCTGACCAGCACAGATGTCTGTATGGACACAAAACACAAGCCGCATTCACCCCCCTCGAACTTCAGCACCTGTGTGGGGGTGTCACAGCGCACAGTGAGGGGTGTACAGACGCACTGAAAACCCCCATCAACCACCTTCCACCCGTACCCCACTCCCACTTGCCACCCCGAGCCATACAGCCCCCTGTAGCCCCACCTTCATGTAGCGGGAGGGGCTACAAGAGTGGTTGGTGAAGCGGCCGTAGTGGCCCAGATGGGTGCTGTCCAGAACCACCTCCCCATGTCATGTGAAAAGAGGAAGCAGTCACAACCTGCACCCAAAGAATGAACGAGTTAAGCTGTTGCCAAGGAAAGAGTGTACATGAAGCAAAACTGACCAGTCAGCGGTTGTGAAGAAGCAGTCCTCGTGATGATGTTGTGATGACGACCGTGGAAACCTACCTAGCCGCCAAAAGTAAAATAAGAGCGGAAAAAGCAGTAGAGCCAAGCCGTAACGGTAGGTTTAAAGGTGGCGAAAAAAGTAGTAAAAAAACTGATGATGTGAGCTGTTATGTAGTTTGCCACCGGCCTGGCAGCGGCATTGACGAGGTTGGACCAAAGCTGGCTGATAAGCTGGTGTTGTATAGTTCAGACGACACAACCATATAATGGGGGCGTTGAAAGATACCGATTGAGACAAGTGTCTTGAATAAATAGTCATCAGAGACTCCACTTGGGCCTCGTGCCAATAAGTCCCCAGTACAACTGGGCGGCGTGGTATCCAGCAGCCATAGTTCACAGGAACTACTCTTGCTCGGTCAGGCAAAACAGGGATGCAGGTCTCAGCTTTACATAGGTAAAACCCCCGCCCATACGCGGGTATGGATTTCCACAGCGGTGAGGCATTAAGGTGGCGGACGACTGACAGTAGTCACTTTAGCCGCCTGCAGCTAACAGTAGCCGCAACACGCCCATATGCAGACATGGACTTCTGCAGCAGTGCGGCACTCGAATGGCAGACGACTAACAGCAGTCACTTTAGCCGCCTGCACCCATATGCAGATAATGACTTCCACAGCAGTGCGGCATTCAGTTGGTGGATGACTAACACTAGTAGCTTTAGCTGCTGCAGCTAACAGTAGCCGCAAGTAAACTAATAGCAGTATTAGTTAAACCTGTAATCATCGACAGTGGGATTGACGGGTATCAGTTAGTAACAGTGATGTTAGGTAAATCGGACCGGACGAGTGTAAGAGGGATCAGCTCCCCTAGCATCTCCCAACTGATCAGTTGTCATGAGTACTATTTGCCTGGTGTTAAATTGGTGCGAATTGCTAGGAGGTGGGAACTCCCCGGATCGAATCCGGTTGCGAACATATCACACACCAGGCTAGATGCAGCATTCTCTTACCCCCAAGGTGGATGCCCGGGTGGGCGAGAGGTCTACCAGCTGAGTAAAATCAAAAGTCCTCCATCTCGGACGGGGACTGACGAAATGTCAACAACCAAACAAACTAACAATCCTACGGGATCTCAAACAACCTAAAATCCTACGGGATATGCCTGTAGGATTTTCGGGGCCCGAGGATGTTCACTCGAGGGGGGGAGGAATGTAAGAGGGATCAGCTCCCCTAGCATCTCCCAACTGAGTACTCTTTGCCTGGTGTTACAACGAGCTAACCACCGACAATCAGGATTCGGAGCCCAAACCGTTGCAGAAAACCTTTACAGGATACAACAGCTGGTAATAAAAAGCTGGTGACATGCAAGAGCTCCTCCCAACCCCCAAACACACACCTGACCCGACCGACCCAATTATCCTAGCCCGGCCAGCCGACTGACACAACGTGATACACCGGCAAAGCTTGAACCTCCTCGAAATCACCTGGCCAGGCAGCAGAATGGCGGCGGGCAAAGGCACATGCGAGGCTGAGTTTTTGCAAGGTTGTGAGCAGCGCGTGATGAAGAAAAGAAGCATGTGAGTGTCACTGAAAGGACCAGTATAAAGCTGGCAGACTGGTGAAGCCCTAAAAAACCTATGTGAAAGCGGAAGATGACGTAGGGAGTGAAAACGAAACAGAAATATAACGACGGTGCAGGATGATGCAGGTGGTGTCGTACTGGATGACGGAATTGACAAGGTGATGATGCAATGGACAATGTGTATGCTGGCAGGAACACAAAGAAGCTAGAAATGGAAAAACTGGGGTGGAAAGAACCCATAAGAAAAACCAAAGGGAGGAGAGGCAGTTGGTCGAAAAAGAAGCGCATGTCTCATGGTGTGTGTGGGAGGGGGGTTGAGGAGGTGGGGGGAGGGGGAAGACGAACCACGAGCGAGTGAAGATGATGCCAAGGGGGCGGGGGGAGGGGGCATTGAATGGATGTGTAGTTCGAGGGTTTGGGCGGAAGAGAGGAAGGGGAGACGAGGATGGGGTGGGTACAACCCTAGGGGGCCCAATGGGGTCTGAAAGAGGTAGTGGGGGATAGTGAGGCTAAAAAGCACTCACCACACCACCACCACCAGTGGCAGGGCCATGAGAAGCCACGAGATGCTGCTTGAGGGTGCACCGCCTTTTTACCACTTGTGTCTTACCCTGCGCCTATGTACCTCCATCAAACCCGCCTCTCCGGGTTGCACCACCTTTCCACGGAACTCCGTGACAATGGCATCCTGAGAGGCACATCCACGTGCATGTACATGGGTGGGTGGGGGGTGGGGGTGAGGGGAGTAGGTGGCAGTGAGGGTGGAGGTGTTTCAACCCCAGAGAGGTCTAGGTGGACAGGTACGTTTGGGCAGCAAGACATGGGGTATGACAGGGTGGGGTGAGGTGCAATCCAGTGTAGCTTCTGTAGGTGTATGTATTCGGGGGTGTATGTATCTCATACACCCCCTCCCTCCCTCTCCCCCCCCCTTCCGACTACCATCCAGTCCCAGGTTCCAGACCTCAAAGGTCCGGGAGACTCAACCCATAAACCCCACCTCTACAGGCCCCACCACACAACCCCTGCACACCCCTGAAAACTGCGGAATATCTGTACGGGCCAATATTCCCCAGCCATGGATGCCTGACTTGCCAAATGCAATGCGGGATGGCTAGAACTTGAGTGCCACGCCTCCCACCTAACTGCCTTTTTGCGGTGCTTGTGGGGTTCCCAACCCCAGAGCAATGGTAGGGGCAGTGGTGGGCGGGGTGGTGGCCGCAATGTCAGCAGGTCGGTCAGTCTCTGGCCCCAGCAGCATCGATATGGCTGTTGTCCTGTCGTCATCTTCACCATCCACAGTGGCAGGGTGCCCCTTGTTGGTGTTGTTGCCTCCGGGCTTAACTGCCACGACCACCATTTCAGAGTCTGCCGCGGCTGGTGAAGCATCAATGCTGGTTGCTGTTGTGGTTATGGTTGCTGTCCATGTTGCTGTTGTGGTTGCTGTTGTGACTGGTGTTGGTTATCTCCCCTCATCTTTTTTCACCTCCACCTTGCTGTCCATGTCACTCATATCCCGGGAATGTACAACATTGGCGCCATTCAACGCCGCCACCTGGGTCCCAATAACTGCCACGGTGGTGGCCACCGTGATGCAGCTTTTCTACCTGTGGACCAGCCCTGCCAGACAATGCCCCCATGGTTTTGGTGCTCCAGGTCCTGGTAAAGCTCCATCCCTGCTGCTCAATAGAGCTCACGGGTCGGGGCCTACCCATCTGCAGCAATGCGGTGCTTTGAACAGCTGTGAACTATCAGCCAGCTGGCAAGCGTCTCCCTGGCGGTGTGTGGAGAGCAGGGGCCCAAAGCACCATGAGGGTTATACAAAGTTTTAAGGCTGTAAAGTGTTGTGGCATACTTGCAAATTTACCTTAGACTCTGGCACTTCGCCACTAGGCATGTCTATCTTTGGTTAACCTGTTGCAGGAATCTGGATTATGGTGCTCTTGTTATAATCGTGACACTTGTCATTGTTAGACCTGCTTGAGTTACGATTGCCTCGATTGGTGGTTCTTTGCAACTCTCTTCCCAGGTTGTACAGATTGCTGTACAAGTCGTCATGTTTGCTGAGGCATTTAGTCGCAAGACGCTAACCATTTAGTCTCTCTTCGTTTACTAATTGGTATTTTCACTACCACAAAAACTATGGAGGTGATACAACAGAGTCGTATCGAGACGTTCAATCTCTACTAGATCTTCCGCACATAAACTCGTTTGTCCGAGTCCTACAGTGTTGGAGCGCTCGCGGCGGCTCTTCAAAACATTAATGATTTGCTCGCTAAGGCATGATTCGTCCGAACGAAGGAAGAGCATCTTCAACGGTGCTCGACGTTTTGCGCCAGGAACAGCTTTACGCCAAGCAGCCCAAGTGGTTTCCTTTAAGAAGGTTCGCATGGATTTTAAGAAGACTGCTGCGGTGCGTGACTGGCCTGTCCCAACTTCCGGAATCTACTACCGTAGTGCTACTTATAGTTCGTGCTACAATAATTCGGGAGGCACCACGAATATGTAGCACGTACAAATTCTAAGGTATCCCAAGGGACCGCAGCCCCGAAATATCGTACCCTCCGAAGCCGGTCGATCAAACTTCGCAAAAACTAGGATTTCAAGGCGGAAATCAGCTCTTAAATACATAAAATATAGTCATAAACGTAGGACATGAACAACGCTGGAAAACGTGCAAGACAGGCAACCCTGCTTCAATGCGGGATGAAACCGCTAGCACCAAACGCTCCGGTGAGCGACCGAGCTGGATTTGCACCAGTTGCATCCAGCTGCGTCGTAATGCCTTTTACGTCGGGGTTTCAACCACATGAAGACACGTTTCAGTAGCAACCACCCAAACACTGTATTGGCCCGGCCGGTTGGTTATTAGGTCGTTGCCACTGGTACTCTACTGTACGATCGGTCCAGAATTTGCTAGGGCGTTTTCAAGGTGCGAAAATGGTGAGAGACCATGAGCCTAAGGGTTCCCGGTGGAGGGAGACTGACTGGAAGCTGCAGTTTGAAAAGCCCCGAAACTTTGGAAGGGGCCCCGAAATTTGTATCATGCCCGCAAAATCTGGTCCGGCCTTCCCCGAAATTCAAAGAGGACGTACAAATTTCAGAAAGTTTTTTGACCCCTCCCCGAACAAAGCGATCACGAACTATAAGTAGCACTACGGTACGAAAGTTCCTGAGTCTTATCAATTACTTTCATAAGTTTATTGACAATTACTCGTCCCTTGCTGCGCCATTAACGGGTGTAACGCGTAAGGGTGCGCTTGGACTGCTGAATGTCAGACTGCTTTGATGCCGTTAAACGTGCCGTTGCGAATTACATAATGCTGTGTTTTCCTGATTACTCTCAGCGGTTCCATGTTGTGCTGATTGACTGTTGAACCTCCTGCGGAACCGCCACCTTCACCGTCTGATACGCCACCTCCTCCCTCTTTTGACGACGATGTGCGTCAAAAGAGGGTATGGGCATCCGTTCTGGGTGAATTTGCCGCTGAGTTGCACCTGCGTGCGGTTCTCCTGGAGAAAGCACATTTATTTCTTGAGCAATTACCGACGTCGACTGTAGTTATAATAGCCATCCCTTACCTTAAGGCTATCAGCCTAAGCGTTGGGCCGTGAGGCCGAGTAAAGGGAGGGTCTCGACCATGAAGGGCAGTTTAAACATAAGAACGCAAAGAGATACATGAAAGCGGAGTTCCAAGACCTTGCTGCTCGAATTGTGACAGCAAGGTCTTGGACCCTGAACACTAGTATAGTGTTACAAAAGTGTCTGACCTAAGCACTTCACCAGGGTGGCTTAAACGTGGCCCACCTGCTGCCATCTACATTCCTGGAGTCTTGCTGTACTGTGAAGATTGTATGCTACATTGTGATAGCCTGATAGAAACTGAGTTTGAACAGTTAACAAATACTGTTTGTAATTGATTAACCTTGTAAGGTTAGTAATTTCAGGACCATACCGTTACTGTGATCAACCTTTGATAGCTTATGATATTCGTACTATTTTGCTGCAGCCAATCTGATTGTGAGGGTGAAGGATTTGATATTTTGGGTTTAAACTTCTAATGTGGAGGTTATTATGCATTATTCTTGAGCAAGGTTTTGGTGACTTCCCCTACGAACACGGAGGGGGGTTAAGAAACTTAGGAGAATGCTTAAGAACGATAAGAATGTCTGAAAAACACGGGGGCGGCGGGTGTGCATTCTTAAACATTCTTCCACTGGGATTGAGCGGTTTTATGTAAGTATGTCATATAAGTATGCATCAGCCATGAAACCATTCTGTAATGAATGCCTGATGGAGCTCTTATAGTTCCCGGATAGGTAATATATCACAGTGATTGCAAAACAGTGAACATACCATGAAATTTCATGAAAACCATCAACATGTGTCTGGGTCTAGACCTTAGATCTAACAATGCGAGATCTAACAGGTTTAGACCTGTTAGATGGATTAGCGAGTTTATAGATATCTATGGCTACATCGATGGCTACACCATAATTAGCCAGGTGCAGCTGTCAATGGAGGTTTTGGTGAATTCGGTCACTGGCACTCAAGGGACACCCAAGGGACACCCAAATAACAGGGAAGAGACACCAAGGGGACATGGATGGGACACCCAATTGGGTGTCCCTCGCAAGGGACATCAAAGCGACACCCAAGGGGCACGGGAGGGATACCCAAGGGCACCAAAGGGACACCAAAGGGACACACGGAAGGGACACCCAAGGGACATGGAAGAGACACCCAAGGGACACCCAAGAGACACCCAAAAGACAGGGGAAGAGACACCAAAGGGACATGGAAGAGACACCAAAGAGGACACCTAAGGACACGTGGAAGGGACACCCAAGGAACACCAAAGGGATGCCCAAGGGGCACCAAAGGACACCCGAGGGACACCCGAGGGACACCAAAGGGACACATGGAAGGGACACCAAAGGGACATGGAAGAGACACCCAAGGGACACCCAAGGAACACAGGAGGGATACCCAAGGGCACCAAAGGACACCCAAGGGACACCCAAAAGACAGGAAAGAGACACCAAAGGGACACCAAAGGACATGTAGAAGGTACACCCAAATGACACCCTTAGAACAGTATAAGAACATTCTAATGATTATTCAATTTTTTTTATCAATTTGGCTGGGCTAAGAACGACTTTAGAACGTTCTTAACCCCCCTCCGTGTTCCTAGGGTTCAAAGCTAGCTCTCTCTGCTGTGGGTACGTATGCGCCATGCAAACATTCGGTATTACTGTTGGCTCTTCCTTTGCGTTTGAAAGGCTCCATGCAATGGGAGGGGAAATTGAAGGGGGATTAATACATCTGGGGGGATGCAAGCAAGGAAGGGATGGTTCATAAGGGTA
>NW_003307610.1:645569-732973 GCF_000143455.1 Volvox carteri f. nagariensis
GCCAGCAGCTTCCACCCCTTCACTTACCACCTTCCACCCTCTGTCTTCAATCTCTCGCCTCTACCATGGGGGCTGCTGCTTGTACCCGCTCACCTACAGCCTGGACTCTGCTTCCTATTATTGCAAATTCTTCTGCATGCCCAGCAAAAGCGCATACCCTTGCAACATCCCTCCAACTCCTTGCAAACCCTCCCCTACTTTTGCACCCATATGAAGTTTGAGAAATGTGGAAATGGGAGGAGGCTGCCCATCTTATGGATGGTGTTGGACGTTATAATATCAACTTGCGAGCTGATCAGGAACTGTCGAGTCACCGTTGATCCGAATGCTGGTGGAGAGTTGCTGAACCCAACGTATACATTCTGAAGTCGGATTGGGTGAACGGGGTAGGGTGCCCCTCTCGCAGGGGAGAGCAGAGATCTGCCTCGGGAAAGGGGGCCGCTGGTGAAGCTTAACCACCCTGTAACGACATACATACACACATATCCGAATACCGACCCATGGCACCTCCCTCATGGCGTCTTGCTCGTGCCTGTTTGATTGTTGTACAAAATAAGAAGGACATGTCCTTCTTATTTTTTTCTTCTCATTCATTCAATCCAAGTTCAAACAAAGTGTACCTTTGCGACACCATCAGCTTTGCCGCTGCATTCCGACTTCAAAATGTGCATTTGGAAAGATCCCCGAATGCGTTCTGGCTGGGAGCAGACAACAATTGGTCCATGAAGCACGGGCACTTTGGCGCGCCTTGGACTGCCAGCCAGCAGAAGGGCCGGCGTCGAACATGGATGCAACGGTAGTACCACCTACATATCGGGCAGTCCCGACTCATGGATTTGGCGCAGCAGCGGCAACACACGTTGCCGCAATGACACTCCTGCTTTGTGTGTATGTCATTCTACGGATTGCCACATCACGAGAAGGCTAACTGTTCAGTCAATAATGATTATGCTATGGCGGCTGCGTGCTTGCGACGATCCAGACAGGTTTACTGCTAATGCAGTTTCGTTTATGTTGCTGGGCGCTGGATACAAACAGAGCATGAAGGGGCAAGTACCATGTCCCCAGGGGGCAGCGGTTTTGCCGCTGTTGCGGTACTAATAGCCGAATCGAGGATGAAAAACACGTGTTATTGGAATGCCCAGCCTATAATGACATTCGTGCTGAAGAGGGATTCGATCATCAACAGAGCATGTTGGAGGCCATGAAATGGGAACCAGTACGTCTGGCGAGGATGTTGAAACGTATGTGGGCTCAGTTAACCCTTTTGGATGCTGGAGCTGATCCCTCTTACAGCAAGTGAGATAGGTGGTCTGCAGACACGAGCCCTGATCTACCAGCTCGCCACAAACACCTCCTGCTTTGTTAACGGATGGGGGGACTAAAAAGGCAGGCGAAGGGTGGTGCTCTCGTGCACTCCATCTCCCAATTGTGATGCACATGCATGTAGTGTGCACATGTATGATGTGTGGAACAGGGGGGTATATCTTCACCCGTGGCAGCTACCCTGCGAAACCCTGCCTTCAAAGTATTTTGGTTCACCCTCATCCAGTCACCTTATCCAACTTCTCAGTGGATCACTTAGGTTCAGCACGCAGCACTGGCACCCAATTGAATCTGCCAGATCAATGGCGGCTCAACTCCATTACTGGTCAGCAACTTCATCCCAGGTCACCACTGTCCATGACTGACTGAACGACCGACATGAGGGTTGCCTGAAGGCGATTTTGCAGGAAAACACCGTCGCAAGTTAACTAGTGTTTGATAGGGCCCATCACTCCCATGCCAGCCAGCAGGAGATGTGCCAGATATATAGACAGACAGACACAATTCCTCTACCAGACAACGGCTAATTGGCACGACCACAACCTGCAGCAACCAATGCAGCAGCTTACTTGCGACAGAGACGTGCCTATGTATGTATGTATGTGCACCCGGATGTCTCCTCCATGACTACTCTGCCTCCTCAGCAGACGCACCTACGCCCGGGGGGATCATGTGTTCCACACTTCTCGGTGGGGTCACCAGAGAAAGTAATTCATCGAACCACACCTGCAGTCACAATCAATACATAACTGGTAGTATAGTGATCATGACAGTGGTAATCCCCTTCTTTTTCAGGACAATTGTTGTATATGAATATGTGCTTTGCCAGTTAGTTCTTGATTGCCTGGCTGTTGGGCTCTTGTCCTCAATCAGGGCTGTACAGGCTCCCGTACATTACCTGATGTTGAAGGTGTATAACTTATTCAAGGTGTAAACTTTAAATACACACATGCACACATGTGCAAGCATGGGCTCCTACATAAGTGTATAACCCTAAGTGTGGGGGGCCTTGCTCCTCGCACTTACTATTGGCCGTACTTTTTGTGCTAGATCATATATAAGTGTACAGCAGAAGTGATCAAGTGCTGTGACCTGTGCACACCTGGCGACTATTACCAGGATAGCCACTACATGCAACCACATACATACATACATATTGTGGGGCCACTCAGCGGTGCTTCCTTCTTTCCTCTCTCATCACCCCTCACCAGCAGGTCCCTCACGCCCTCCCCCCCCGGGTGGGCTCACACCCTCCACTAACTGGCGAGCTAGTCCTGTGTGGGGAGCATAACTTCCTTCACATGCATAAGGCTGAGATTGAAACCCAACCAGCCATGCCAGCCAAACCCCCATGGGCTTCCATGCATTCATTCATTGCTTGTTATCAGGCGCCCCGTACATCACGGGTAGTAGTAGCAGTAGTTGCTGTTGCCCAGCTACCCCAGCCACCCCAGCCATCCACCATAAATGAGCTATAACGGCTACTGTACTGACAAACTCACCAACGGGACATCCCTGCCCACAACCTACCCATCAATCACACCATCCGCCAGCGGGTGGTCCTCAGGCGCTATAGGGCCCATGAGCCCCCAAACCCCGCTCAGCCCACAGACAAACACTGAAAGCAGGCTACCTGACCGCCGGGCTGCCGGATGGAGGCAGTGTGGGGGATTGCGGGAGGGGGAGAGAGAGGGGTGAAGACAGCCAGTGGCCCTCCCATAAAAACACATACGATACACAAACCCACCTCTCCCATTCATACGCATCCTCCGCTCACCAAACCATGTACGAGAAACATTCATATGGTACGACGACAAACCCCAATGAAATCTCGCCGCCATCGCCGCCTGCTGCCTGCACCCCATGAGCCCATCTCTCCACGTGCTGCCCCACCAGCTGCACCAAAACCGAAATGCGCACAACAATTCAAAATGCCAAACAGGATATTCGTCTGTTCTACGTGAAGTCAAGGGGTGTACGGTCTATCTGTACGTCACTATGTACAACAGTGTGTACGGCAATGGTCCTACATTTGCCTATCAATCCAACCATTGGACCCTCACCAACGGTAAGCCGTTCACCGATACTGGCTTACCAGGGGGGTTACATGAGGGGAACAACAATGCGGCAGTACGTGTGCAGGGTAAGCAAAGTAAAGCAAGGGCCCCCCATCCGGGGGCTGCAACCTCCACCTGCTGGGTAGGGACAACAAGAACCCCCCCTCTCGAGTAGCAGTCACATGCTTGTGCACGTGTGGATGTACGACGACGACCACCACCACCACCACCGCCACCATCACCATCACCATCACGACTTTCAGCCTAATTTAATTGGCCCGCAGTGCACGTACTGGCCCTAAGGGGTACTTCTGCTGCTAGTGCTGCTGCTGCAGGGACCCGCCCGGCCGAGCGGAAATTGTCCTGGAGCCCCCGGAGCCGCTACCGCTACCGTTACCGGCTCCCCCGCCGCCCCCCCCCATGACAGGATGTAGCGCGTGTTGGTGATGTTGGTGCGAGGGGTGGTGCGGATGGTGGTGGTGATGGTTACCACCACTACCGGTGCTGCTGCTGCTGCTGCCGGCGGTCACCTCGGCCTGCTCCAGCACGTTCATTCTCGACCTGTGCAAGCCCCCACCTCCCCCGTTGCTGCCACCGCCGAGACTGCTGATCATCAAACCGGTCTGCGAACCACAACAAACAGCAGCAGCAGCAGCAGCAGCAGCAGCGGGGTGGGCGGGTGGATACACACATGGACCGCATGTGGGCTACATGGGCGGATACATCCAAGGGGGGCCAGGTCCCGATAGGATAGGACAGGTCATTGCCACCTTCACGACTTAGCTCTCCTAAACGCCCGCAGTGGGCCCTCTAAGCATACATGCATATCAACACATACATACATACGCACGTACCTGTTGCCGTATCTGCTGTAGCGAGCTGTCCAGGGAGCTCCCCATCGCACCGGCACCGGCACGTGCTCGTCCAACTGCCGCCGCCGCAGCAGCCGCAGCCATCGCTCCAGGACCTCCCGCCACAACCCCGCCTCCACCTCCACCTCCACCGCTATTAAAGCTACTCGTCCCGACCCCCTGCACGAGCAGCAGCCTCTGCATACTGGAATCACTAGGAACACGGGGCACCAAGTTGCCAGCGGCCCCGCCGTGTACGGCAACAGCCGTTGCCGCCGCCGCCAAAGAGTGGGCAGCAGCCTGTGCCGTCACCGCCGCCGCCGCTGCAGCTCCCCCTGGCGGCCCCGCGGGGCCCCCTCGATTAATTGGCGGCAGCAGCCAGTTCAGCTCCCGGGGTTTACCTCCTCCGTCCTTGTTGGGGCTGCGGGGGTCGGGTAACGAACTGACCATTGTGTGGGCACCGGGGGGATGGGCGTGACGTCGGGCTGACGTCCAGGGCTGTGTCGCCCGTGCCGCTGCCGCTGCCGCCGACACTCCCGTCGGGCTACCGCGCGGACCGCCGCCGCCGCCGCCACCGCCAGGAAGATTTGCTGGGGAGATGCGCCAGCCGGCGGCTGCATCTCCTCCTCCCCCCGCCTCAAATACGAAATCCCCACCGTTGGCGTGTACAGCAGGCAGAGTGACAGGTCCGCCGCCGCTGCTGCCGTGTAGCGGTGCAATACGAGGTGGTGGCGGGCGGTGGGGGTTTCCCAAGACGGCGCTGATGCTGCTGTTGAAGTTCACCAGGGAGGCGGCGTCCAGGACGTCGCCGCTGATGGTCTTCCGTGACGGAGCCCCCGGCCCCGTACGCTGTGACGACATGGCCGGGTGGGAAATACCGCCGTCGGAGCCACGGCGACCTAGGTCTCCGAAACCGCCGCTGACGGCTTTGCCGCCGCCAGTGTGGGTAGGCTGGGGCCCCGCCAGCTTGACGTCCGAGGCCTGCGCTGGCTGCAGGGGCTGGTTGACTCCGCGACCCACAGCCGCCAGTTTGCCCCCGGACGCAGCAGCTGCAGGGCGACTGCTAGCCAGGGCGGCGGCGGCTTTGGGCAGCAGGCCTTTCGCGCCTGGCAGCTGTAGCAGGTCCCCCAAGCCCATCTGCGCCACTGCCAGAGCACCGTTCCTGCCCAACACCGGCGCCGCCGCCGCCGCCAGGGCCCCCGCGATCATTTGCCGCAACATGCTGGCGTCCTTGACCATCGAACGGCCGCGGTGAACCCTCGCCTGCGGGCCGCCATTGGATCCAGATCCCAATGCGGATCCGGATCCAGGTAAAGCAGTAACGCCCTCGCCCACGGCGCGAATACCCGACGCCGACATCAGTGCCGCCATCCGTGCTGCCGCCGCTGCCTTGCCGTCAACATCTCCCCCCGCCGCCACCGCCGCCGCCGCCGCCTCCACCGCGGTTAGCGCTGCGAGGGCCTCATCACCCATGGGAGTCTTGCTCCGAAACCCTAGTGCGGCCCCGTCTCCGTCTTCGTCGTTGTCTTCGTCACTGTCGTCGTCGCTGTCTTCGGCGCCCATGAACGCCTTTGCCAGTTTCGCCGCGACCTGCACCACCTCCTCCGCCTCCTCCATCGCCGCCTCCGCCGTCTCCCCCTCATCTAACTCGGATCCACTAGCGCACTCACTGTCCTCCTCCTCCTCCTCCTCCTCCTCCTCCAACAACATCAGTCCTTCACCATCGTCATCATCCTCTCCCTCCTCCTCCCCTTCCGGGAGCTGGCCCCGGGACTGACGACCTTGCTGCTGCTGCTCTCCCTGCCCTCCTCCCCGCACTCCGGAACCACCAACCCCAGCTCCGGAACCACGTAACCTTGACGACTCCGCTTCTGTGCGGCGAGACCGCCGCGGCGGATGATGGGCATGGGCCCCATCACCCCCAACCCCACCCCCAGCACCATCCCCACCACTTCCATCTTCCGCCCCCCCTCCCCCTCCCCCTCCTCGCTGCTGCTGCCCGGTGTCCCCCATCTGGAGGTCCTTCATGGACACCAGCCGGGTGATGATGTGGGCGGACCGGGCGGCGAAGGAGCGGGCGCCCGCGCTGGCATTGCGGGAGAGCAGCCGGGACCGCGCAGGGCCGGGAGAGGCGGACCTCGAGCCGGTGTCCTTGCCACCACCGCCACCGGCACCAGCACTCTCGCCGCTGTCCGACCTGGGCAGGCGGCGGGGGCAGAACGGGGTGCTTGACGTAGGGGGAAGCGGAGGTTGTACGGCAGCATGGGGGGTTCGCGTCGGTGGTGTTGGCTGTGTATTGAAGGTACTGGGTGAGTGGGGCCGTTACAAACTCCAAACTGTACGGCGTCCGTACGGCGTCAGTAACCTCAAACCTCAACATGTTTTCCTCTTCAGGTAGAGTCCGTCATCACGCGCACGTGTATGTCTTTATGTAAGACCATCCATCCATAACGACAACCTGCACCCACATACGGCGCCCCTCCCCGCTAATACCCCTCCACCTCCCACCTCCCACCTCCCACCTCCCACCTCCCACGACCGCCCAACCTGGAGTTCGCCGTGCTGTCCTGGTTGCCGTGCCGCTGCTGCTTCCGAGCTGTGTACGGCAGGGAGGGCAGGGAGGGCTGTGCCGTGCTGCTGCTCGTAGCCGCCGGGGTTATTGGCGCTGGTGTTCGGACAATGGGGTCCAGGTCGCGGGCTGCGAGCGGAGGCAGGAAGGGGATGTTGCCGGTAGGCGGGGGGGTTGGAGATCGGGGGGCGGACGAGAGTGTGGGCAGGCCTGCCAGGGTGGGGCGGCCTGGGTGGAGCGGGGGACCCAGTGAGGAACGTGGAAACACACACAGCGGGGGGGAGATGGGGCGGGGGGAAGAGAAGGGGGTTGGCGGGGGTGGGGGGCGGGGGGGGCGTCTTGGGGGGCTGAGGTGCTGGGGGTGGGGGTGGGAGTGGGGTTGGACTGCGATATCGTCAGGTGGACTCGGAGGATAGAGCGTAATGTCGCTGAGCTGAGTTGAGCTGCCCGGAACGCACTTCCGTTTCTAACGGACGTGCAACTGCCAACTGCCAACTGATGACCCCCTCACCCATCGAGCGCGAGAGCCAGACAGCCCCAGTAAGCCGCGGATATCTACCCCCGAATACACCCGTTGCTGCATCCACAAATCAAAACACACAGGCACACCCCCACCCCACACACGGCCCCCCCATCCTCCTCCTCCTCCGCCGCCACTCACGGGTCGTGGATCCGAACCCCTTGTACTTCCGGCTGATGGACCTCCTGAGCTTCATGACGGCCAACTTGTTACGCGCGTCCCTCATGGCCTTGTAGGCGGCGGCACTCAACATGGCCTTCAGCAGGGGAAGAGGCAGGCGGAAGCGCGGAGGGGCGGAGTGACCCGTGGGTCAGGATTAGAATCAGGTCGGAACGAGACTTATGTATGTATATTGTTACAGGGTGGTTAACTTCGCCAGCGGCCCCTTTCCCGGGCAGTCCCTGCTCTCCCCTGCTAGAGGGGCACCCTAATCCGTCACCCCATCCGACTTCAGAATGTATTCGTTGGGTTCAGCAACTCACCACCAGCATCCAACCAAATCTAGCGAATCAACGGCGCATCAACTTAGTTCCTGGTCAGCTCGCAAGTTGATTTTATCACGTCCTACATCGTCCATATGATGGGGGGCCACCTCCCATTTCGTCACTCCTCAAACACCCGAGGAGCCGGCAGGCGGATTTGAACCCGGGTCGGCCGGGAGCAAAAGTCAGGCGTTATGTATGTCAGGTTAGATCGGGTCCATCCATACAGACGTACACACCTGGCCGTAGGCAGAGCCACAGCTACAGCCACGGTCCGCACCCCATTACCAGCAGCAGTAGCAGCCATCAGGACCCGCACAGATAGCTCATCACCTCCTCCCTCTGGTACTCCAAGACGTTCGAAGGGCAATACCCCTCCCCCCCCTCCCCCCCCTCTCCCCCCTCTCCCCCCTCTCCCCCTCCCTCACCTGCACGTCAGGGGACACCAGGGCATCCAGCCGGGCCTGATCCTCCTTCTTCTGAGTGACGAAGTTACGCCACGAGCGCTGAGGTGACGGGGGCCATGTGGGAGAGGGGTGAGGGGGGCACGGGGGAAAGGGAAAAGAGGGGGAGCGCGGGGGAGCGAGAAACACGTGGGTGTGTGGGTGCGTGTCGGGTTGGACACGGAGCTAAGGGCCCTGCGCTCCGGTGCGTCTGTTGCCCGGGCGGCCCCCGGAGCACTGGGCAGCCCCCGCCACCTCACTGAGAGGGGGCAGCAGGGGGGCCTTTGGGGAGCAGGGGGGGACAGCTGTGCATCAAATAGCTGTGCACGTGTATATATATGTATGTATGTACGTTTATATGTACCTTTACAGAGTGTCGTGACTTCCCTTCCGGTTTCCTTCCCCCACCCCGCCGTAACCCCCACACACACAAACCCCGCAACCCCCCACCTGGATGATCCGGGCGGCATGGTGCAGGTGCAGCTCGGCAATGGCGTGTTGTCGTCGTTCCTCCGCCCGCTGAGCGGCCAGGATCTGTTGCCACACCTGCCGGCCGCACGGGTCGGGGTCGGGGGCATCGGATAGGAGGAGGAGGACGTTGGAGACCGAGTCGAAGTCGGCACACGGGGGAAAGCCCGAGACTGAAAACAGTACATCACACCATCACATCATAGCTGCTAGCTCCCACCACCAAGCACCCGCTTAGTTGCTATCCTGCAGCCCCCACCCCCACCCCCACCCCCGGGGGTCTTCTGTCGCGACCAGCACTGGAGCCCTCCCCTCACTCCCCCGACCCACACAGCCACAGGGTCGAGCCGACCAAACACCGCTCCAGCCTCCACGACACCCCACCCCATCTACTCCCATCCCAAACCCTCACCCGAGGCCCCGGCCCCGCCTCCAAGCCCACCCTACCCCCACCCCACCCCCACCCGGCCCTACCTTCACATCCGACACAAGGTGCACTGCGCCGAATATCTGTGAGGGTGTGAGGCCCCCCTCGGGTCGGGGGGGCGCATCCAGGTCCTCCTCGTGCGGGTAGGGGCCCTCCTCGCAGTCGCCCTCACCACTGGGGGGCTCGGAGGAGATCTCCTGGAGGGGGAGGGTGAGGGGGGAGGGGGGGCAATACACAGCGCTTGTGATGGGAGCGGGGCGTAGCAGCTTCAGGCATGTCAGAGGGCGGAAGTCGGGTGGGGGGTGGGGGTTGGGGCAGACAGAAAGACAGGGTCGGGCGGAAGGCGTTTTAAGCTCTAAAACCCTGACACCCCTACTACCCGCATTTCCCCCCAGCACAGAAGCCCCGTATGAAGGCAGCAGCCGACGCAACCCCCCTCGGCGCCCTGGGCGTGCAGCCCCCTGTCCTGGGCCACCACGCATCCGTGTACTACTGCTTCCCCCTCCCTCCCCGCCCTCCACCGCGCCCAGGACCACCGCTCCCTCCCCCCCCCCAAACCAACCATGGCTCCGTGTTGATCGTCCTCCCTTCTCAACCGCCCCTCCTCACGGGCCCGCAGTAGCTGTACGACGCCACCGTGTGTATTGACGTGTAGGACGGAACCCGGGGTAAAGGTCGGCACCAGACCGGGGAGCGGGAAGAGCAAAAGGGTGGAGGTCAACCGCACGATGGTGAACTGCGGGTGCGAGGTCAACTTTACCAGAGGCGGCCGGCGGCGGCCAGGTGGGGAAACAGGAGGGCCCCAGGCGTGTCCAAATCCCAGAGCTTGTTGACAGGCAGGTGCATGAAGAGCAACGTGCGGGTTGGCCGAGCTCCGCAATCGTCCCCCCCCCCCGGGCCCTCAGGAGCCGCCCCAGGACATCCCACTTCCCGCGGGGGGAGAGCGGAGCGGGGGGGGTTAAGCAGCCCCCTTGACAGGCGCCCCGGTGCATCCTCCTGACTCAGACTATCCAGTACGACACCACAGCGCGAGTGTGGTACGACAACAAGCAGGTGGCCACCCATCATTTGCTACAGGGGTGGTGCGTACATCCCCTGAAACCCCAAAGGAAAGCAATCCCCCAGACCCCCCAAACCCCCAGCAACCTAGCGGCTTCATGTGCACCTGGACACGGCACACTTCGCACCAGCCGGGAACCTCCCACTGAGGGGCCCCGGGGACTCTTCATCCGAACCGACTCCTTGACCGCCCCGACAGGGCTAGTCACCGGCTGCTGTGTTCGGCCGGGGGGACATCTGCAGCTCCCTCGCACATCCGAGCTCCCTCATACGGGTACCAACCTACCGCCGCATCCCCCAGACCAGACAAAACTCCATTTCCACATAAACCCTCTTTTCCCCCCCCTTTATCCCCCCACCGTGGTCCCCTGTTTCCCGCACCTCCAGCTTCACATCCACCTCCAGCTCGTGCGCCAGGGGGTCCAGGGCCCTCATGACGCAGCCCGTCCAGCGCTCAGTGACCCGGGTCAGCTCGGACAGGTGCTGCTCCACGTAGGCTGGCAGGTCGTCCTGGGGAGGGGGAGGAAGGGGGCAGGGAGGGGAAAACAGGGGGGAGAGGTGTAAGGAAGGAAAGGGGGAGAGGAAAAATTGAGGGTTTGAATGGGCAGAGAACTTATCGCGCAGGTGCCATAGCTGGGGCAAGGGTATCTTTGACTGCCTTTGTACCTTTTTCCCCCGACTAGCCTTTCTGAAAGCCGTCCGATACCCTCGTGGCGTCTCAACGCAGCAAAAGTAGCCCTCGAGCCCACGCCGGGTCCTGTCCTGCATCCCGCTCTTTCAGACAATAAATTTCACCTCTTACCTCGTTTTCGGGTGGTGGATGCGCGGCGAGGAATTCCTTGGTAAAGTGCTTGACAATTTCGGATTGCAGGTAAGTCGAAGTTAGGTACGGCGCCAACGCCTTTCGCAGCTTGGCTTTGATCGACTTGCTGCGTGCTACACCCCGAGCCTCAGGTCCCCGCTGCATTTCCGACTTTTTCCGTGGTGAGGCGAACACTTTTGGTGGTGGCCGTGATGGCTTGGACATGTCCTGTTCAATTTGCCCCAGCTGCAAGGGTGGCGGTTCATCTGCATCTGCCTCAGCTTCAGTAGACGCTGAAGGATGGTGTAAAGGTACCGTGCCTTCTTCAGTGGACACCATGGCCCTTATTCACTCTTGCCGGGCGGCTCCAAAACCGTAAATAAAACACTCTCAGCACACCAATAAAATTCAGTTAAATTAATGCCAATATGACAAGCTCCTTGGTCAGTGTCCGCTGCTGCATGTCCACCTTCTGGCTCAAACAACGTCGAGCAAGATCTAGAACAGAAGACATTCACTATGCAATAATGTGTGTCAAAGAAACTTTATCTACGTCCAGGCTTATCGGAAACCGGCGGATTCTGGCAGCCCGAATGTGTTACGAAGGTGTCTCCACGACACGAAGTAGACATAAAGATGGAGCTATACAGGATTACATTATTAGCGAGTTGAGTATGCTGTAGAATGGAATGCTAGCAATTGTCTGTTGAGTTCCGCGATTGTGCGCTTCAGCCCTCGTCAACTTAATTTCACGAATTGTACAGCTTCTGATTTCCCTCTTCCAAAAGAGTTCCATGGCATACAACTTGTGTTGTTATAACGTGTTACAACAAGGTGCGCATGCAGACCGTGTCGGAGTCCGTAATGGATAGATGACTGCGCTAAGCACATACCTGATGGTTAACACGTAGCAAATTAAGATGACATTATTATCATATCATGCCCTGGTAGAGCAGTTTTGCAGTCCCACAGTACAGGCTTCCGGAGAACCTAGATAGATACGCGTCGATCTGAACGCGCCCATTTAGATCCCAAAGCATAAATCGCATTGCCTCAGAGCTGCGGTACAACTTCACCATTATGCATGGCGACTGCCGCCCGTTGTCCGTTTCAGTGATGTATGCTGCTGATGGTCCCCGGTGACACACTGACTCACACAACCATACCTGCCCAGCCAGCTGCCCAGGTTGATATGTGAACCCCCTACCCCGTCCCAGGAAACTCATGGCTGGCCACCCGCAATCCGAGGGGGTAGGCACCCACCAGTGCGCTTCAGCAAACCCCCTCCGCAATACATGGCATCGTGCATATATATGTGTCTGAACGTGTCGCACGCTTTCGCATCTTTTGCACGCACACACGGCTGAGCCAGTCCTTGCTATGGTCTCCACGCGAACGTTGGGGACCACGCATCGGCCGCAAAACCCACACGGTGAATCCGCTGGTAAAGTTTTGCTGCACTACTGGTGCCATGGCCATACAGGAGAGGGCCCTCCTCTCAATGTCGGGTCCAGCAGTTGCGGTGTCACAGCTCTCCCTCTCCTAACTGGGGGGCTTTGTTTTGTCCCTGTGCCTGGAAGGGTGCTACCGCCAAATCGCCTTCGGGCAGCTCTAATGTCGGTCGGTCCGTCATTTCTGAAGTCAGAAGCCCGACACCATAAGGGCCGGCTTAGGTGGGGTGAGCATCTGTATGGTACGAAGGGCTCACTTACAACCTTTGTAACACTTTCAGCCGAAGCGAGCCTCACACTCCACACATGGCATCCGCCCGCCATCCCCCTGCCAACCAGCAAGCTCCAGCCACCCGTGCTTCATGTGCCCCAACTCAAGCATATGCCAACTGTACCCTCTCTGTTTTACTCTTAACTTACCCTTTCTGTACCTCTGCCCCTCCGCACCCCCATGGTGTTCCTCCATTCCTGCCCGGCAGGCAGGCAGGCAGGCAGTTCTTGTCTCCTCCTGGTATGCTGGGTAACTGTCCCCTCAGGATGAGAACCTTGTATCGAGGTGCCCTATCAAGGTTCCGCCCCGCCAAGGCTCCCGGTTTGGAAGTGTGGGAAGCAGCAACAGGTCCCACTCATCTGCCACTGGTGATTTCCTGAGTAGCACCGCCCACCACCGTGGCCACACCTACCAGGCTGACTTTGCCATCTGGGTTTTCACTCTGAACCTTACCCAGCACCCACCCCGCCTGGGGGAATGGCATGTTGATGTGTAGCAATGGCCTGGGGTGACTGTCACTCGCGGCCCAGGGCTGCACGGACACACTCAAACTGGGTTCCATGTAGTCGCAGAAAAGTGCTCGGGCACCTTGGTGTTGGTGGCATCCAACTGAGCAGTCCACATTTGGTCGAGTGTGCCCGATCACACCCTCATCCTCGGCGACCTCACCATGGTCGACATCACCCAGGAGGTTGCCGGTACTACCCCCCTCCGGAGGGCTCGGGCGGTTGCGGTTCCAGTCAACTGGGTCCTTCCTCAAGGCTGACGGATATGCCTGCAACACTCCGATGGCAGGTCCGGTGCCAAGATCCCTGGCTTCCCTCAGCGCCTCTCCTGGTCCTGGCTCCCTGCGGCTCCCACCACGGTGTGCCTATTCCCCGTCCGTCCCTGTACAGAGCCCTCACTTCCCGAGGACTTGAGTGGGTATATTCACGGCAGGCGTAAACCAACGGTAATAACCACATCTGGGGTAGGCGAAAAGGACATGCAGCTGGGCTAGCTCAAACACCCTCATCACCGGCTTTCCAATTTCAGCGACACTGCACAGCTCAACAGCAGTTTGTCCAGTTTGGACCAGTGCCCGGTTCATTCACCGGATTGTGTTATCGAGTATTAGCAGCCAGACATGCCGCATCTCCGCAGCTCTCCGCAGCTAAGGAGGCCGTGCTAGCCTTGCACAGCGCTGTCCGGGACGACCCAGTGAATGGCTGGGCCGGGTGGGCAGTAATAGGCCTGATAAAATGGTATCATGAGGCTCCTGGCGCAGCAGCCTCATGTGAGACATTTTTTGACTGAGTTCCAATTGCGACTGGAAACACCGACGTTTGCCAAACCCCAAGCTTCCAATCACCCTTCCCATTCGACACCAGCCCAACTATTAACTCTCAGTTGACAAATTAGCTGACAGGGCTGGCATGTATCAGTTCAAAATATGGTAGGTGCGAGCGGTGCAGTGCAAAATTATGATGTCATTTGCGACCTCGATTTAGGAACGAATTCGGGACTTTACTTGCGTACACCGGGATCAGCACAGTCACGAAATCAGCGAAGTGAAACTGTGTTCAATAAGTAAGCAAAATTGTGTTTGCTTATAGTGGGTAGATGGCAAACAGCAGACAACGAGTGTTCCGTCAGGTCCCGACGATGCAAACGGAAAGTGTCCCCAAATTGTACGATTTTTCGTCAGAGTACCGGTATCTGATTCGCAAATACGATTTGCCGCAATTGCCGTTAAAGATATTTCTGGCAACGGAGTATCCTTGAGCTGCACCGGCATCCTCATAGAGTAGTTAGGCTATATCGTTCACGTTTTAAGCGTCGACAGCGCAGCGGTCGTGGCAAACGACCAATCCTTCACTATCACAAAAACTCATGAGCGTCGACCACGTCTGCAGCAGACTGAAGTCCTTAAAAGGTTGCGACACCTGGAGCGCACTTTCCGTAGCGTTCCCGCTTTTCCGACAGTTACCATTTGGCACGCATCGGCCTGGGTGCTTTTATTAAATAATTACTTGGAATGGTGGGAAGCATCTACCATCTTCTGTATGCAGAAAAATGAAACCGCGCTAGGAGGAATAGTCGAAGGCTGCATTGCGAGGGCAGGTTCCCTGAACAAACCGCGCGCACCCGCTCTCATTCCTCCCCGCCGATGGGCCCAGAGTCACTACCTACCGCTACGGGCAGCTCTTCGGGGTTCCTCCAGCAACAGCAGCTTGCGTTGTCAACCCCATCCGCACCTCTGCTAGCACCGCAGCCGCAGCCCTTTCCGATGCTTGGACCTGCGGGGATGTGCGGACTGCTCGGTCAAATGTCCGGCCCAAGTTCAGGGCCATCGCCCCTTCCGAAACCCCCCCAGCTTCCCACGCCGTCCATGGCCGTCGCGTCTCATCCTGCGCATGTTGCGCTGCAACTTCAACAATACTTACAGCTGCAGCAATATCAGCAGCAGCAACTTCATCAGCAACAGCAACAATCACAACAACAGCAGCAACAGAAGCTGGCAGCTGCGCTCTCAAAACTGCAAGCGTCCGTCATGGCCCCCCCACCCCCTTTTGTACAGTTGCAGCTGCAGCGCCAGATGCAACCTCAGTCCGGATTAACAGAGGCAGCACCCGCTGTAGGGACAGCACCAGCTGCAGCTTCCCAGGCCCCGTCGCCGCCGCAGCCTTCCCTGCTGCCGCCCTCGCTGCCGCACGTCCATTCTCAGGGCCTCCTACAGCCCCTGAGGGCCCTAATGCCGCTGCCGTCCTTGCCTCTGCCCGGCCAGAGCCAGGGCCAGGCCGCAATCATGCAGCTGCCGATGCCACCGCAACCGCCGCAACCGCCCTCCCTGGAGGCCGCTCAGGTTAACAACGGAACGGGGCCACCTTGTTCGCTGCCCGTCGCCTCCTCCATCCCGTTGCCCGGACCTGTCCCGCACCCGGGCGGCGGCCAGGCGGGGCGGGGGCCCCGCAGCCTGGTCATGTCCGCAACCTGCGCCTCTCAGTCGCCGGGGGAGCACACGGATTCGGCGCAGGGGGCCGTACCGCAATCGAATGGCGGCATCAGCGCCGGTCTCCTGCCCGGGATGCCTCCTGGACCGAACACCTTCACCTGCCCGCAAGCTCCAACGATGATGCCTGCTGCCGCGGCGGCAGCGGCGGTGGCCACGATGGCGGCCGCGCTGCAGCTGCCGCGGCCGCTCCTTTTGCGCCGCCCTGTACCTGCCGCACCGCCGCCTCCACCGCTGCCGGGGGCGACAGCGCCGGGGCTGGTGAGCAGCATCGGCGGTGGCGGCGGCGCTTTGCCTTCTGGGTCGCGCTCTCGCGACTACCCGCAGCCTCAGCCCCCTCCGCAGCCGCAACGGTCAGGTGGCTCCACCACGGAGCTTAGTGTGGAGGTCAGCAGCGGAACATGTACGGGAACGGGAGGCAGGGGCGCCGGGGGAAGCGCGCTCGTCGCGGAAAGCGCTGGCGGCAGCTGCAGACGGTACGGCAGGACGGCAACCGGTGTCGGCGACTTGAGCGACGGCGGCGGCTGCGTCAGTGCAGAGCGGGGCGACAAGCGGAAGCGGACGGCGACGGCGGGTCCCGGGGCGGTGGGCGGCGCTGCGGACCCGAGCGAGGGGGCCCGCAGGGGCCTTGGCGGTGTTCCTAGGGGGAGGTGCGCACTGGACGGTCGGGGGCAGCAGGGGGCCCAGCGGCAGCTGCAGCTGCAGGAGGCGGGGGGGCAGGAGGGCGCCCAGCAATCCGACGGGGGCTCGGAGACCCCCAGCACATATCCGCCAGCCGGAAGGAACACGTCAGAGGGGACCCCGAGAGGTTCGCGGGAGACTGCACCTGGATGTCGTACGTACGACAGTGCGCATGAGATTGGGTACGGCAGCGGAGGTGATGGTCGTACTGATGACCGTATGGATGTGGACGAGCGTGTGGGAGTTTCACGGCAGCGTATTCAGGGGGATCGGAGGTCACAGCGCCGTCCGCCGCCGCCGCCAGCAGCGGATGACCGCGGCGTCGCCGCCGCCGGCATGTACAATATGGGGTACGGCTATGATGATGACGACGATGGTTCTGAAACCCCGTCAACCAGTGAGACACCCGTCAGCTCCAGTTCCCGGCAGGACGAGCAATGGTCACGGGACGAGCAACAGCAGCAGCGGCAGCAGGCGGAATGGCAGTTTCGGCATCATCACCTGGTACAACAACAGCTTCAACAAGAATTACAGCAGCAACAACAACAACAACTTCAACAGCAGCAGCAGCGGCAACAGCCGATTCAACAGCAGCAGCAAGCGATCTTCCTCCCCGGCCACGGTGGCGACACGCAGCAGCAACCCGCCCTACGCGCGCTGCTGGGCGAGGCGGGCTTTACTGCCGTACGCGCTACCATGATGCGTCAGCAATCCGTATTCGTACAGCAGCTGTGTGAGCTGCACAAGCTGGTGCGTGTGCAACAGGCGCTGTGGTCGGAGCTGGGGGTGGTGGATCCGCTCGGTATGGCTGCGGCGTGCAGGGCAGCGGGCTTCGCTGGGTTCGGGCCCACGGGTCCCATCCCTGCGCCTGCCCCTCCCCCACCCCCCCCGCCTCCTGCCCCTGCTGCCGCCAGCGCTGCAGCTAAGACTGCTACCGCTCCTGGCATGTGTCAGGTTCCCGGGGGTCTGGCGACCGCAGTCTTACCTGGCGGGGCCATGCAGCAGCGAGGAGGAGGAGACGGAGGAGGTGAAGCTGCAGGTGGTGGTGGTGGTGGCGATGGAGGTGCGGCAGCAGCAGCATCAGACGGTGTGGAGGCCCCCCTGAGGAGGTGTTTTCCGCCCCTGCTGTCACCGGAGCAGCTGATGGAGCGGCTGTTGCTGGACCTGCAGCTGCTGGTCAATGTGCCGCGCACGTTGAGGGAGAAGGTGGGGTTGGGGAGAGGGAGGGAAGGGGGGGGTATGTGGCGGGGTAAGGGAGGGAGGCACCTGGGGGGCGTAGAGGAGGGTTCGGGGAGGGAGGAGGAGGAGGAGACATCTGTGTTGATGTGGTGGTGGTAGTGGTGGTGATGTGCAATTCATTGCGGCGGCGGGTCTCCCTGCCCCCGCCGGCAGTCGTGCCGTCCCCCTGTACTGCCCCCGCCCCCGCTGCAGCTGCAGCTGGACATCCCGCGGCAGTCGCTGTCGTGTGCAAGGTGTGCGAACATCCCCCCGATACCCCCCTCTCCTCGGCCCTCCACCTCCCCCTCCCCCCCCTCCTTGGTCAGTTCTACTCTTGGTACACTCTTGCCCTGGCAGCAGCTTCACTCGTTCGTGGTTCGTCCTTCCCCCCCTCCCCCCCCCCAGGTGCTACTGCGAGTGCCCCCCGAGCGCCTGCCCAGACCCGGAGCCTTCCCGCCGCCACCTCTGGCTCCGAGGGACCCAGTGGCCCCCGCCGGGGGAGCTACTGCCGGTGCGGCGCCAGGGGAGGCTGCAGCCGCAGCTGGCGGTGGCAGCGGTGCCGCTGTTGTTCGTCCCGCTGCCTCCAAGCTGTACACCATGATGGACGGGGACGGACCGGCGCCCTCCGAACAGCCCACGGTGGTGCAGCAGCTGCGACATAGCAGGGAGCGGGAGGGAGAGCTGGGGGAGAGGAGGGGGACCGGGACCAGCAGGCCCGTGCCTGCCGGCGCCGGCGGGTTACTGGCTGGGCAGCTTCATCACCACCTTCCTGCGCCTCCGCTGCCCCAAGATGTGCCGCTTCCCCCCGGGGACCCCCGGCCCACGGGACGAGGTGCGCCACCGCCTCAGCCACCACATGCCCCGGCCGCTGTTGAGGACGTCACCTCCGCCGCGGTGGCGGCAGCAGCCGCAGCGCCGCCGCAACCGCAACCGCCGAGCCACGGCCAGCAGCAGCAGCAGGCGGGTTCTAACGTAGGCGGTCCCTATGGCGCGTTTGCTGCTGTTCCCGCCTCCCACAGCCCTGGTTTCGGAGCGGGGGGCAGCCGCTTTCGGCCCTTGGCGCCGCCGCCGCCGCCGTCATTGCCTGTATCGCAGTTTCCTGGTACGCCCTCTCCGCCCTCCGCCGTGGACCCTATGTCCTGGGTGCCCTGGCCACCCTTGGCGCCGCCACAGCCGCCGCCACCACCATTACCGTCATCAGCTCCCGCAGTTGCAGTACCCGCAGCAGCCGGAGCATCAGCAGCTGCGGCGGCAGCGGCGGCGCTATCGCTGCAGGTCCCGCCTGCCCCTGCAGGGGTTTCCGCTGTCCTTCCGCCACCTCCCCCTCCTCACCAGCCGCAACAGCACCAGTCGCCCCTGTCCACTGCTCCGGCCCTGCCAACGTTGCAACTGCCACTGCCGGGCACCTCCATGCCGCCGCCGCCGCCCTCTGTTACGGCTACGGCTAATGCTGCTGGTACAGGTGGCGGTGGCGGTGGCGGTGGTTTTGGGTTTGTCCGACCCCCGGATCATGTTGGTCAAGTAGGGCTGATGTTGCCTCCCCCGCCTGGGCAGCTGCTGCTGTCGCCGCCGTACCGCCCGTCGGGACCGGGATTTGGCGGGACCCGGACGGGAGGAGCGACGGCAGCGCCCGGTGGATGTGGTGGCTTCGGCGCCATGCCGCCGCCGCTGCCGCCGCTATTCGCATCCCGGCTCGGGATGCCGCCTCTGCCGGTAAGCCCCTCCACTGCCCACTTGTCGGCCTAAATCACCGTGTGTAACACACATGCACAGCTGACCACTGGGCGAATGTCCACCGATTAAACACCACCTCGAGCCCTGCTATCACCGAGTCATCCACCAACACAGCAGGAAGCCAATCCCGTCCCGTCCCGTGTGTCACATATTGCCGTACATGCAGGCTCCAGGACCACCTATTACCGTACAGTCTTATGCCGGCATGCCTGCCGTACAAATGGACCCTCACGAGGCCTGGTTTGCAAAGCACGTGGCGGGGGCGGCGGCTGCTGGTACGGCAGCGGCGGCGCAGGTAGGGGCGCTGCCGCCGGGGGTCGCTCAGGTTGCGACGCAAGGGCAGCAGCAGCAGCAGCTTCAGGACGACGAGCAGCTTTCCGGTAAGGGCAACGATACTAACGGTAACGGTAAGGAAAACGGTTTGGAGGTTGCCGCCGTGGCTGATGCCGCTCCTGCTGGTGAGGCTGCTGGTGGTGGTGTTGGCGTTACAACCGGGGGCCCCATTACATGTACTGCGGGAGGTACGGCTGTCGCCGCCGCCTCTGCTGCTGTGGATGGTACGGCGGCCACCCGTGCGAGTCACCCCGCCGCCGCCGCAGCGGCAGCAGAACCGCCTGAGTTGCCTCAGCAGCAGCCGCAACAGCCTCCCGAGGTGGCGGTGGAGTTGTGTGCGGCTGATGTGGGTGGCGAGGGAGGGCAGCGCACTCCGGGACTCGGCCTTGGTGCTGCTCCCTCTCCCGCTCCCGGCCCCGCTCCCCCCCCGAGTACGGTTTGCGGCCCCGCTGGGGCCCCCTGCCCGCCCGCCCCACTGGGCCCCGTGAGCCGGTGGTGGCGGGATCCCAACAGCGCCTTCGGAGAGCTGGGGCTGGTGGACCCGCAGGTGGGCGGTATCCTGGTTAGCAGGGGGTGGGGTCGAGTGGAGGTGTATGTTCGCTGGGGCACCGTGTTGTTGTCCCTGCGGCCTCAGCTGGTGATGTGGCGGCGGAGACCGGAAAGAGGAGTCCCCCGCTGCTGCTGCTGCTGCTGTGCTCGGGAGTACCCAGGGGGGGCTCTCCCCTCCCCGGGTGGCCCCGTCCCCGCCCCGACATGACATGACATGACCCGACTGGGGCCGCCCACTTAGTCACCTCCACCTACTGCACACACATACACACACTCGCTCACCTGGTACAGGCGCTGGGCAACTCACCCGTATTGGATGCGGAGGCCGAGGTGGAGGCGGAGGAGGCGGAGGCGGCGGGGGAAGAGGGCAGGTGGGTGAGGGTACCACGTGATGGAGGGCACCCCGTGGGCCGCACCACACACTTCACATCACGTTGCGGGAGGGCAGTCGGGAGACCTCGGCCGGGTGGATCACCGCTTTCAAGTGGGGCGTATCTCCGTAACCCTCGAAGTCGCTGAGAACCCGGTTCACTCCCGTCATCACAACCTGCTGAAGCCGCACTCCCCGATGACGTTCCTCTGCTTCCTACAGGACTGCGGGCCCACCGGGGCCACTGACGGGATCCGGACAGCCGCTCAGTGCCGCCGCTGCCGCCGGGGGCATGCTTGGTCTGCCTCTCCCGCCCCTGAAGAAGCGTGGCAAGATGCTGGCGGCGGCGGCGGCGAACACCAGCGGCCCGCCGCTGCTGGCGGCGGCGGCGCTGGCGGCGGCAGACCCCGCCACGGCGGCGGCTGTCGCTGCACTGCTCGCCTCCGCCAACCTGGGTCCCCCTCCGCTACAACAACTGCCACCCGGCGGCGGCGGCGGCACTGTTGGCGGCGGCGGTGGCGGACACCTTTCACCGTTTCAGCTCCCGCTCCCGCTGCAACTACCCGGATTCCCGGGGGGGCAGGGATTGGCACTGCCGCTGCCGCACCCAGCCGCCGGCGCCGGTGCTGGCCCCGTGGGCCCTACTGCCGGCCCCCATCATACGGCGGCTGCGGCGGCGGCGGCGGCCCGCCAGCACCAGCAGGCGGTGCTGTTAGCTACCACCCGCTTGCTGCAGTCCTCGGCGTTCAAGGTGGGTTGTGTCAAAGGGGGGGAGGGGCCCCGTGGGGCGATCCCTATGTGAGCGGTCGAGGGGCCCTGGGGGGCCGGGGAGGGGAGGGTCGTGGGGAGCCACGACGAGGAGCGGGACCCCGACCAGACCCTTTGGCACTCGGGTGAAGCCGCTCCCGCCTGCGTCCCCCGCCATGCGACGTACCCTGTCAGCTCTGCTGTGTGCCCACCTGGGGACCGCCCACCCCTGGGGACATTTTGTTCATGTGCTGAAGCTGATGCTGTCGGACCTGAAACACCTACCTGCCACCTACTCGTCTTTTGCTACTGCTTCTCTCCCCGCCAACCGCCAACCGCCTACCCGGCAACCCCCTCCCTCCAATACGATGCACTCCGCGGTTTCCCTCGTAACGACACAGCCCGTCGCGCCACGTCAGCAGCACAGCAACCGAGGAAGCAACCGCCTAACCGCCACACATACGGCAACGGAGTCCATGGCGAGTGGCTTCTCGGGAGGGGGGACGGCGGGCGGTGCGGGCAGTCACTGGGCCGGGGTGGTGGTGGGGGCGGGGGCAGGTCGTCGGGCCGCCGCCGCCGCCGCCGCCGCGGGCAGTCGTCCGGAGCAGTCTGAGAACGGCGGCAGCCGCGCCGATGGTAATGACAGTGCCCGCGGCGCCAACCACTGGACGAGCATCAACGGTGGTACGGCAGCCAGGTCTGGAGTGGCGGGGGGCCGACCGGGGGTTGCGTCGCGGAGGGGTGCGAGGGTGCCGGAGGGGGAGGGGGAGGGGGAGGGGAGTGAGGCGGGGGGGGCGGCGGCTTCAGAGGCGGGGGGCTGGGTCCCGAGCAGGGCAGGAGGAGGAGGTGGGGGTGCGGGGCCCGATGGTGGGGGCGGGGGGGCCGGGGGGAACTCGGGCTCCCGCCGTAAAGAGGCCCTGGGGGCTGGGTACGGCAGCGGTGCCGGCGGTGCCAGCAGGGGCGGGTGCGGCGGCGGAGAGCGAGGTGGCGGCGGTGTGGTGCCCTCCGGGGTGGATGTGGCGCTGGCTGCGGCAGGGGCATGTGGCGGGGTTGGCGGGAGGAGAGGACGGGTTGCGGCTTTCGGCACTGAGAGCCGGGAGGTGGCGGAGGGGCGGCTCAGGGCGGGTGTAGAGGGGCCGGGGGGGGATGAACCTTGTACGACGGATGGCTCGGCTCAAGTGGACAGTGGGCTGAATGCGGATGCGGATGCCACCTCCAGGGGCTGACCCGTGGGTCAGTCGGCTAGTTTGCGGCCTGCTGCTATGGTAAGGGTATTGAATGACCGACACGGGTGTGGCTATGTACGGCTATTCAACTCCCCCGGTTGTCGGGGGGATTTTGGTTTCGGAGAGGTGGGTTTTAGGTTGATTCTGTTTGTTAACAAACGCATGTCACACACACACACACACACACACACACGTGGAGGAGCTCTTGCGCTTACGGCTGAATTTTCCCACGGCGCATTCTCGTACCTGCTTGGGGGGACGCATGTTGCTAACCGTTTCGTTTCGTTTTTATCCTTATGAGTCAATCATTTTAAGATTGTGCATTAATGGATGCTGTGACGCTGTTGCTGTCGTACTGCACGTGGAATTGCAGCACGGCGGGGACCAGGGTCCGGCCCCATGTTGCGACGCCTCGTGCTGCTCGCCGAACAACAGTAGGGAAGACAGGGCTGTCCGGGGCGGTGATGGTGGCCGCTGAGTTCTGTACGGAATGTTGAAAAGTATGTCATAAGAAATGGTTTGGAGTGTGTGTGTGTGTGTGTGTGTGTGTGTGTGTGTTGCTGGGCGCCGACCACAACGGCAACGGACGCGCTCGTGTGCTTCTCTGGTGGCCGACGATGATTGCCGTCGTCGTTTTTCATATTTTGATGGCGTTAACGGTTTCGTTCTCGTACGTCATGCTGTACGATACTCATATTTTTGAGGTAAGGATAAAAGCCAAGTACAGCTAAAGGATAATTGGTTGATATGCTGTTTCTCATTTGTGCCGTACTCAGCTCCCTGATGGAGCGAGTGCTGGATTTGTTTTGCTCTATTTGCTCCCACTGCCCCGTTGCGGTGCCCGGCTGTTGTGATGTGGAGTCCTAAACTGGCACCGCCGCATGAAGGTCCCTCTAGGCGGTCCACTCGCCCTCGGGGCGGTACTACTAGCTAGCTAGCTAGCTAGAGGGTCATCGAACTGTTTTATGAATCGTTTCGTTTGTACCGGTCGGTTATCGTGTCACCATCGTTGTGCTCTTTTGTTAGGATTTGTGATGTAGTGCTGTGGGGCCTGTTTGAGCTGTACTACGATGTACGGCACATGTTGGACGAGTGGACAGACGATGGCCCTACGAGCTGCAGATTTGGACTCATACCAAGTGGCGGCTGTGGACCTAGTGGCGGCTGGCGGCGGCAGCAGCTCGGGCCAAGGGCCAGGCTCAGGTCCAAGTTGTGGGAAGTGGCTCTTCAGCTGTTGTAGAGATAATAGCTGAAACAGCGCTATGAAGGAATGGAGATTGACTCGGGCTGGCTGACCGTTGTGGGCACTCCTGCGTGCAGTACAGCCAGGTTGGCGGCTCATGAGCAGGCGAGGAAGTTTGCAGGTATATCCTGACTGTTGCAAACTGTACGATATCTCCTCAAGAGTGCCCTCTCAGAACTGAACTTCTGCGACCGGGTTCTCTGTTGCCGCGGCGGGTGGCCCCGTTCACCGTCGCACCGCCACTCGGACCCTGCCGTACACTCAGTCAGCCAATGCCGCCACAGGGGCCTCACAGGGCACCGTACGGCGCAGGCCGAACTATCGCAGATAGGGGTTCCCGCCCAGCGGCCTCTCCACCGCTGCCTAGCTGGCTTCATTGATAAGCGGCTTCGCGCAGTGGTTGTGGGTTGTGGGTTGTGGGTTGTGGGTTGTGGACGAGGAACCGAACTAAACTCCAAAAGCAGCAGCGGGTTTCCTGCCGAAGGCGATACAGGTCCGGTCGTTTTCGAAGCAGTCAGTGTACCCAAGATAACTGGTGGCGGGTGCTACCACATAATAGTGAGCCGTGGCAGACCGCATCCCGTGCCGGTGCCCTGCTCGGGTGTCGTGTCCCGTGGGCAATCCGGACCTCAGTTGGGTTGGTGGTGCTGATCGACACGGCGGGAGGGACCGCACTTCACGTGTACAGGGGAGGGGGGTAGTGTAAGCAATACATGGGTGTCATGTTGTATCCGCGGCAGAGTGGATGATGTGGCTTTGTCCCCGGCACGGCCGGCTTTGCCAGCGTTGACACGTCCTCTTGACCGCACATGTCATCACTGCCACGTTGAAAGTGCTTACGACGTAGCCGTCGTAATCTTGATAAAGATGTGAGTTTCGCATGGCGCTCGTAACATACAAAGCCAGTACGAATGTAGAGGACGAAACGGGCAGCTGTACAGTCTTGTCAACAGTCACGCGATTAACATGCGGGATTGCAGCTATTTCGAGGTTAACCTACATCGTCGCACCGTAATAGCTAGCTGGACCTCTAGGCGAGGCTTCCTAACTGCTTCTGGAGAAGAGGGGGAAGAGTGCACTTTGTTGTAGTCGTTATTCCTGTTATGTACCTAGCAAGAGGTGATTTGCCAGGCTTCCTTAGATGGGGTCTCCGATTGAGGAAGGCAGCCGCATCGTTAAGGAAGTAATTGACAGCGGCGCCTTTGACGACATCCGAAAGAACGTGAGTACCATCTGTTGAATAAAGGACAGCTGGTGCAGTTATATAAGATTTCATTTACTTGCAGGTGTTCGAGGAGCTGCGGCAAAGCTCCGCTTTACGGGATTACGTTCGTGAGCAGGTCGACAACAGCAAGACTCTCAGTGGAGATAGTGCCAAAGCATGCAAGGACCGAAAGAAGCTCCTTGAGGACCTACAGAATGAACTCAAGTATCTTGCGGCCCTTGGGACAGCTATGCCGAGTATTTACAGAGCTGACCCCGGAATGTCCTTTCCTTATTTTTAGGGATAGACTGGTGGAGAGAGCTTCCCGCCTAGTCTGGGAGATACTGACAAGCACCGATGGACGCGTTGCACAGGACATTGAGTGCAAGGTCAGTCTTACATTCTCCGCGCTTCCGAAGTGGACTTGATACACGGGATATAATGCATTCATTCAGGTACACGAGGCTGTCTGTCACCTCCACGATCTTCGCGAAAAGCAGCAGCAGGCTGCCACTGCAACCCAGCAACAATCCCTGCCCGCACCGCAAAGTCAGCAGATTTTATCAGATGCCGGGCAAGGCGCGTCCCTAGCCTCGCGCCTGGCGGCAACGTCCACCGCCACGCTGGCGGGGCAACTACATCATCAGCAACAGCCAAATCGACCGCCACCCCGGCATTACGGAGTGTACGGCAATCTATAGTACATCAGGATCCGTTCGGCCGAGTATTGAGACTCTATCCACACAGTGTGGATAAACACTGAACTGAAGCTCCAAGCGTCCGTACCATTCGTATTCACAAGCTCAGCTGCTGGGGTGTGCTCCTGCTGTGCCCCTAGTAGAGCTGATCCGGAATGAGGACCTGTGGCGGGAAAGCAGGAGAAGGTTGCCCGGGTGGGACCAATCTTGTGGCTTTTCGTGAAGTGAGAATTCATGGACACCCGCCAGCATGAACACGTCACGAGGCGGAAAACAAAACAGGTGCAGGGTGTTGTGTTAAGGTTGTTTCACGGGAGGCACATAGGTCATTTCGGCGTACACTGTGAACGCATGTTGTGGTGGTCTGTATGCTTCCCACGGCTGACTGGCTGCCGAGCCGTTTCGTTGGAGGGCTTTTTGTTGATATACACATGCGCAACATACCTAAACAACGCTAAATGTGTAAACCCTGTGTAATGAGCCAAGTCGCGGGGCGGCACCCAGCTGGTTCCCCCACCCGCCCACCATGTGCATGTCCCGAGCCGTCTCCTCCAAATTGAGGGTTTCGAAGTCCCCGGTGGAGTACAGCACTCGGGCCTCCCGCGTGGTCACGTTAACCTCCTGCGCGGTGCCGGTACCGTGCGGTCGGAGGGGTAGGAAGCGGGTTGAGGTGAGAGGATTCCCCCGGCAAAACGATTCCAGGGCAGGGCAGGAAAGGATTGAAGATAGGGGATTCAGGGGACCAGCCGCAGCATTATATAGGGATTGTGGACGGCGGGAAGGCTGGCTGGGTCCAGCAGCTCAAAGCAGCAGCAGTAGCAGCAGGATCATCCTGATTGTTGGTAAAGAGGCCGGCTGGGTCTGCAGCCCAGAACCTGCTCTGCTAGGGTTACCTGTATACAGCGTAAACACCCATCCCAGGTGTCACGTCTGGCTTAGATCCTCCTCCGCCACCTCACAGCACAGCAACTCCCAGTCCCTCCCCACCCCAACACCCACCCACCCACACCCACCCACCCACACCCACCTGTATCTCAATGAGGTACCAGAGGTTGTCATCAGGCCAGAACAGCTCTGCATGTCGCCCCACCAGGTCCTCCCGGATGTCTTCGGGACACAAGTAACGAACAAGACCACCCGTAGCGGCCTGGGGTCGGGAAGACGACGACTTGTAGCCTGCAAGGCAACGAACCAAACAACGTGAGGGGTGCCGGCCACAATGCCGGTGCAAGGAAAAGGGAACCCTAGTTTACATGTTCATCGACGTGGTGCCATGTGTACGGAAACAGCCATGTCCCGATACCAGCGGGTGCAGTGCCCTCCCCCACATAGCACAGCACTCCTTACCGGCGGGTGGTGGCCGCATGAAGGGCACGGGGGCCTCCGCCGCCACGGGCTCTTCGTAAGCGGGTAATGAGTCCAGCGGATAGTCCTCAAACGCGGAGGGCTGGGAGCGGGATAAAGGGAGAGAAGCAGCGGGACGCGATAGACGACGTGTTTGAAGTTGAGTTGGCTCTTGAATGCCCCAAGTTCAGGAAGCAGGAGGGGAACAAGGACCGTGGCAAAGCGTGTGGACGCGTTGGACAGAGTTCGTGTTTGCTCCGTTCGTTAGCCGAAGGAGGGACAAGGTTGCGCTGTTGCGCTCCCTGTGGCTGGGCCGATGCTCGCGTACGGCATGGTCGTACGACCTGGCAGGTGCAGCTACGTAGACAGTCGGCCCGTTTGACGTGGGGTTCGACAATCCCCGCGTCAGGGACTCCAGTAGTAAAGGGCGCCACCAGTATGATATTTATGATCGTATTTCCACACACTCCTGGGCCTCCACTTGCCCTACCTGCGAGCTCAGTTGCATGGCTGCAACTGCCGCCTTCTTCTTCACGGGGGCCTGCTGTCCCCCACCGCCTCCAGCACCGCCACCTACTGCCCCTGTACCTGCCACCCCGTCCTCGTCCCGAGGCCGCTTGCCCTTGCTGGCCACATTCTGCGTCGCGGCGGCTTTTTTGGGTGGCGGGGCAGGGGCGGGCGGCAGGGACAGCTCCTGCTGCAACGACATATTGAAATCCTCAAGCCGCGGTGTCTTCCCCCGTGTAGTGTCCAGTGCAAAGTCTTGGAGATACTCCAGGCCTGCATCGGGATTGTTCCGCCGCAGCTCCTTATCTAGGTCGTCTGTAACCCGCTCCAGTTCCAGTGCGTGCACCTCCAGCAGGTCGTGTGCCTGTTGTGCCAACTGCACTTTCTCCTCTGCAAACTGCACCAGCATCTTCTGTGCTCCTGCCACTCGCGAAACCAGCTCTTCATACTCCGGACTGACTGCCGGTTGCTGGTGTGCATGGGGCATCCCCAACAACACGCTCACGTTGGCTTGCAATTCTGACGACAAGTCGTTGCACTTTTCGTCAAGGGCTTTGATGGTGTTGAGGATGCGTTGAAGCTCAGTCGGGAGGCTCCCGGTGCTCTCTATGAAACTTTCCAGGTACATCACATTTGCAGAGTTGTGTAGGGCCATCACTATTGCTAAATAAAAATGTACCTGTTATAAATAAGCCATTAACTATCTGTCGGGGAGTCAATAGAAGAATCCGTCACCAGCAGCTTTCATCGTCATACATCTAGAAGCGCGCAGGTTTAATTTTAACCAATGCCTTAGCAGCTGCATCAAATACCTCCTTGCCTGTGGGAAAATCCGAGCAAAGTTACTGAGGGCCGTACTACTGCTGGATTTTCCATCTGCGATGTCTTTGTGGGCCACCGTTGCCCATAAAGGTAGCAGCGTGGATATACCTACAAAATCCGATCAAAATAAACCTGCCACGCACCAATGTCTTTACAAAGTCACTCGCGTTTCGCGTGCAAGTCGTCGGTTTGGGTTTGGTCGAGGAGTCCCTGCGCGTGCACACGCGCTCCTCCTCACAAACTGGCACCAATGCCTTGTTTATTCAACACATCGTCATGTCCTGAGTTGCGCCCTCGCGGCGGGCAGCTGGTGGCGCACGCGTCGTTATCCTCGGAGGCAGCCTGCTTGAGGCTGACAGCGACAGATGCAGCGGGCGCTGCTTCTGGGCACGTATCCCCCTCTCCCTGGGCTGATGGGGACGTATTGCGACTACAGCTCGCTGACGGCCGATACGTGTATGCGGAGGTCCTGGCAGGGCTACCTGCTCCCCGTACCAGACAAGTGCCCCCATCCAACCCGGTGGGAGCGCGGCGGGAGGGGTCCATCAGCCCACCGCAGCTCCTGTGCCAGGGCATCAGGTACAGAGTCCGTACCGCTGCTGCGCGGGGGGCGGCGGAGGCAGCAGCTTCGGAGGCGGGGAGTAGTTCTGTGCAGCAAGAGTCGGGCGGCGATGGGCCTCCAGAGAGTCTGGTTCTGGAAGCCGTAGGAGGTGAGGGAGCCTTCGCGTTCGCGTTGGCCGTCTGCCTGTCGATCGGTTTGCATGTCTGTCTGTTGGCCCTGCACTGTCCAACGACCACAACCGCCACATCACTGCTGGAAAACGGGCGTCCAACGGTGCAGCAGAATGGTTGGCTTACCAGAGCTGTGGTCCACCTAGTATGACTGTGAGATAGTTCGTTCGCTGGTCAGTGCGCACCCCAGGCGGCAGATGGCACCTCGCTGCACAGCACAGCTGGTGTGTCTACCGGTTGTGAACCACACACGGCACAACCCCCCCCCTTCACTCCCCTTCCCTCCTCTCCCTTCCCCTCCCTTGACCCGTTGGGGATATAGACGCACCGGGGAGGGCCCAATGGTCTCCCCCCGCCACCCTCCTGCACAACAACCCCCTACCATTCCCAGTACCGCTCTACTGCCCGCTGTGTATCCGGCAGGGGCGCTGTCTCCTCCCGCCATCAGCACTAGCAGTAGCGGTACCAGCAGTAGTGACCCGCTCCGAGCACTGCTACAGCTGCTGCAGTCCCCGCCCCGGAAGCATGCAGCTGCGTTGCGGGCCTGGGCACCTCTGGCGAGTCGCCTGCTGCGGCCACCGCAACTACCACAACTGACTGCAACAGCCTCCACGTCCCCAGCACACCAGCAGCAGCAGCCGCAACCGCCAGCTGCCCAACCCCTCCCTGCTGCTACTGCTGCTGCTGCTGCTGGTTCGACACTGGACGGTGTCCGGGTGGCCGTGGTGCGGCGGGTGATGTCGCTGGACGAGCTGAGGGGGGCGGCTGCCAGCCATCCGGGTGCCTGGTGTGACGGCTCAGGTGGGGCTCCCTGGAGGGGGGCTGAGGGGGAGAGGAGCCGCCCGGGGCTTGTCTTACGGAGGGTCTGGGGGATATGGGGCCCTTGGGTTGGGGCTGACATGACCAGGAGGACAGGACCCGGTGTTACGGGGTGTTAGGGGTCGAGTGGTAAATGAGAAGAGACGAAATAGGGCCTTATGAAATGTTTTTGTTTTTGGGGCGTACGGCACGGGGCTTCTTACACAGCGGTACATGAATGCCGTGGTGGCTACTTGGGGGCAACCGAACAGGATCGGTGTAGGCGTCTTGGTGCGGGTGCTGCTAGTCTTACCACTGCAGGGGCAATCTCTTACCTCCCACGCACCCGCACGGGAGCCGCAACTCAACGCTCCTCGGGGGGTCCTATGTTCCCTGCCGCCTGTGTGTGTATGTGTGTGTCTCGGTGTGTCTTGGAAGGCAAACCCCTCCAACCGTTCATCTGCTCCTTTTTGCAACTGTATGTACGGCACTGTGGCTCTGCTGCGGTTGGGGCCGGTTGACACCCCCAACCCCCCTAGTATTGGAGTATCCGTCTATGTGTTTTCCTTTCCGTCATTTATCGTCTGTGCTTCGTCATACCGCCACCCCACCCCCCACACCCCCACACCCGCAGGCCCCTCTGACCGGGGCCCCGCGGAGGACAACCTTGCGGTGATGACGGCGGGGGAGGTGGCCAGTCTGCTGGAGGGGCGCCGGGGGGTGGTGCTGCTACAGCTACACATAGGATGGGGGGCGCACGAGGATGTCCCGCCGTACGGACCGTACAAGCCTCTCGTACTGCGTCTGCTACGGGAGGCGCTGGAGCGTCCAGACATTGTGTCGTACGTCAGCAGCGCCCCGGTGCCGGGATCTGCGGTCGGTAACCCTTCGTACGGCATGACTCTGGTGCTGTGCGGGGACAGGGAGCCCTTCCGGTCGTGGGGTGCACATCTGGCCAGTTTCGGTTGCCAGGTTGGTTGGGACCCGCAAGCTGCGATGTGACGTGGTCTCCACGGGGCCCAGCGTTGACCGGGGGAAAGGGGGGCTGTGGTCCATGTGGCTCAGGAGGCGAAGAGGGAGGGCAATTTGGAGTGGGAAGGGCAATTTGGAGTGTGCATAGAAGGTTTCGCAACCCTGGGGGCCTAGATGGTGATGGTGGGTGCTAGGGGTGCGTGAAAAGAGGTGACTGGAGACCCCGTCATGTCGGGGCCCCACCATGCATGCTTCATCGCCGAATAGAGCCGCACGATGACGATGATGATGACGTGGCTGATGTGGCCGCTTGCCACAGGCAGCGCTGGAAGCTCAGTCGCCGTATTACAAGCTTCTGATTGGGCGCATTCTGGGTTACCGGGAGGACAGCATCTTGCACCACATCAAGGTGCGGTTGGGTCGGGTATAAATGTACGTATGTGTGCGGAGGGGGTGTACTCCAGGAAGCCCTCTAGCGCGGGGGCCTCATATGGGGCTCCAAGACATCGGACTGACTGCGACCCGCACTTCTCCTCGTTGGCACTGCCGTGCTGCTGCCGCCGCCACATGCTGCCCCGACCGCAAGCCCTACCCACGTACACGTTCCCCACATTAACGAGGACCCTTTCCCCCACTACTGATGCATATACGGTGCACCGCACCTGGGGGGTGCGGGTGGTCCTACCCGGACGGTACCTTCCTCCTCCTCGCCGTTGTTTGCTGGCATCTGGTGGTCCTGATGTGTACGACAGGAGGCGCACGGCCCCACAGCCCTCACCCCCCAGGTGGCCACCGCGGTGGAGCAGCAGCTCGGGAAGCTCAGTGCTAAGAAACCTACCCTACCCTGGAATGTGAGCTCCAGGGGCGGTGGGGGAGGAGGTGGTGCAGGGGGCGGAGGGGGAGGGGGCAGGAAGAAGGCCAAATAGCGGCCATGCCCCCGGTTGACGTACTCCCAATGTCGGTAGGCGGCTGCCGGGATGTACCACCGCCGCCACCACCACCACATAGAGGACACACACTGGAAAGGCCGAAACAGCCGCTTTGGAAACCGCTGTTTCTAATCTGTACCCGGCAGGATGCGAATGTGGTGGTCGTTTCGGACATGAGGGGTGCTTGGGTTGGGCTCACTCCCCTTTTCGGGTTTTGCAGCCATGCAGGGTGGTGTGTAACACGACTCATTGGGTGTACCGGGCGGATTGACGGATCCGCATACGGGGAGGACCGTCCCCAGGTCCGGGTCCCGCCCGCCTATGTGGCCTCTAGAGTGCAAGTGCGCGGTATGATATCAGAGGGAACAGGAGTACGGACTGGAACACGGGAGCAGCAGGTAGAGACTAGGTAGCTGGTGAGGGGTGGGAACGGCACTCCGAGAGACACTCGCCTGGCCAAAGGGCCGCATGGAAAGTCCACACTCCTCTCCTCTCCTTTCTTTCGTGACTGGCGGATGCCGCCAAAGAGCTCTCCTCCCTTAAAAGTGCGGATACTGAGTACCCGGGTAACACTGTCTGTCTGTTTGTCTGTCTACCTGGAAAGCAGTTGGCGCCAGAACAAGCCACTTCCTCCCCCTCGGCTTGCCATTGTGGTTCGCAACCGTGCACAAGACACACACAGCACACTATTAAAAACTATTAAATACACGGGGGGGTGTACTCGCGGCCCACTCGGAGTAACCCTATTCGCACATCCGCCACCCGTACAACCCCTCAGAAAGGATTTAGGGCCGCTGGACGAGTTCAGCCATCGGAGCATCCATTTAAGTACTAAGATCTCTTCCATCCAGGCGTCTCTTTTCTTTCTTTCGGTCGTTTCGTGTATTATTACTTTCCGGGCAACCCCCCCCTCTGGTGGGTGTACCCCGCAATCACGATGGCGCCAAAATAAATCTTGAGCCTTCACCACACCGCACCACACCACACCACAACGCACACAAAATCATCTGCACGTGAGTAATGAGCCATCGCGATCTGCCCTGCCCTGCCCAGACTCCTGCGAACACCCTCCCCCCTTCCCCCCCAAAAGGGGAGCACCCAGTGTTGTCCAACCTAGCCCCACACCGCGGGGCCCGCTGGGTGGGAGCAAACACTGGGAGGAACTTAGTGGTGGCTCCGAGCACCACCCGGTATCTGCTAGCCCAAGAGCCCCCCTGCCCCCTGTCACCCCGCATAGGAGCGAAAATAGACCAATGTGCTGGTGCTGGTGGGGCCCCGAGCAGGTGCAGGTCGGGCCCTCAAACGGGAAATCCAAAATCCCGGTCCTTGAGGACAGCCGGGGCTATGACCGTCCAGCCGTACAGCAGCGCGCACACCCAGCCACTCGCCACCTTGACCCAGGTACTGGCCCAGCCCTTGTCGATCTCAAAGGCGGTGGTGGACTGACTGACGGCCCAGTTGGTGAAGAGCATGGCCAGGTAGCAGGAGGCGGTGGCAAACACCAAGTGGAAGAAGTCGGGACGGTACGGCAGCTCCTGTGAGTCGTCATCACCTCCAGAGCCTGCTGCACTCTTGCCCCCCCCGAACATGTCCCGGCTTGAAACGCCTGTGGTCAGGATGTAGCAGTGATCAGAGGTGCGAACGCCAGGGCGAAGCTCGAAAACCAAAGCAATCGCAAAGGTCAGGTCAGACCCGGTCGTCAGCTCATCCGGCCATGTGGCCTCCGGAAGACCGGTGTCGATAGCCCCGACCGGGCCCGAGCAACCACCGCCACCACCATCAAAGCCTCCAAAGAAGAAAGAATGAAGGAAACGCATCCTGCTGCGCGTACCTAGCTACTACATTCATACATACATAAATACATACCTGCATCCAGAGTCGTATAGATGACGGCGGCCAGGGCGATGAAGAACGCCACCACCCCCACCCAACCGCCCGCGCTGACACCGCCGCCCCGCACGCAGCGGTTGGCTGGCTCAGATGCCAGCGCCGAGTAGGTGAGGTAGGAGCAGTAGAGCCAGACCGCCCCCGAGGTGAGCAGCCCGGCGGTGGGGGCCCTACCGGGCACGAACAGCACCCCCACCAGCAGCAGCCCCACCACCAGGTTCCAGGTGATGAAGAACAGGTTGAGTGAGCACGAGCCGGTTGGGGCGTAGTAGTGGTAGGTGATGCCCGTCAGGACCTGGGGGACCGAAACACACACCCATGTGCAAGGAGGATGGAGAACGAGGTGGTGGGGTGTCCAAATTGCGGAGAGCGGGGGAGGGGGCACCGGGGGCGGGAAGGCCCCCACGAGGGGGTGGGCGGCGAAATGCGGTCCAGTGATGTGATGTGCGTAGGGGAGGGGAGGGGAGGGGATGGGAGGATAAACGTTGCCGCGGTAGTGGTGATCCCCGGACGGCTTGGCAGTGATGATCAGAGAGAGGCGACCGTTCTTGTCATGCGAGAGTGGTACCCCCGGGGGACCCCAGCATGGTGGTGGGGGTGGGGGCGGGGAGAGGGGCACAGCACAGCCAGTACCCCCGGCGACCTGGGGGCCGCAGCGCCTCCACTCCAGTCCGGGCTCAGTCCGTAGCCCTCCTGACCCGACCCGATCCGAAGCCAGCAGCACAGGAATACACACACAGACAAATCGACCAACGAAGCGAGCGCCTTAAACGCAGCATACCTCACGCCAACCACAGCCCCAATCCCTCCTTCCCTACCCCCTACCACCCACCCCACCCCCCACCCCACCACACCTACCAGTCCCCCCCCAAAGCTGACTGCAGTGCCCCCCACCAGCACCGCCCAGGCGGCCCGCGTGTCCCTCTCCACCAGCCACTCGTTGATCTGCAGAGGGGCACGTAGGGCCCATGTGAGCCCCAGCAGGGGTCCCCATGCAGGGGGGGAGTAATCGCAAGCCGGTGCTGCCGTTTATAGTGACGGTAGTGGCTTTACTGATTATGATCATGGTGGTGGTGGTGGAGGTGATGGTGGTGGAGGCGCAGCAAGGCGTACAAACGCGGCGCGGCAGCCAAACCGACATTAACCCCCCACCGCACCTCGTACACAAAGTTGACGAGCAGCACCAGCTGTAAGATGAGAAAGACACCGCTGGCGTATCTGGCAAACTGGGCGTATCCGTACAGTGCCGTATTGGGCAGCCACATGAAGCCGATCAGGGAGCCCAGCCACGTGACCAACTGCAACAACCGAAAATAACGGACAAGGGGCAACAATTGAAACACAGTTGCGAACGGGTACTGAAGGCCCAGGACTCCCCCACCGTCACCTCCCAGGACCGCAATGGAAGCTAGGCTAGATTCAAAACACACATCCGCCGCGAGGAGACCGTGACGAGGCCTTTCCGTACATTGGTACAAGCCATTGATCTTACTGTCTTTGCTAAGCTCAGCTAAGTGCAGCGCCCCTTCACACCGGCAGATCGCGTGTATGCCGTGGAGGGCGGCATCCCTCCTCCTCCCTCCCTCCCGTCTCACACTCCCTGCCGCCCCCCCCCACCTGCCACACCCACAGCCCCGCATGCAGATCCACACGGGGGTCCTCAGACCGCGTGAGCAGCAGACACCCCAGCAGGTGGGCGCCGAAGTAGATCAGGTTGGCGAAGCTGACCCGCAGGGCCACTTCCTTGCCGGCACAGGAGCGGACCAGGGTGGGATCGGAGGACTGGGGGTTGGGGGGTTGGGGGGGAATCCGGCAGGCAGGGGGTCAGTCGGAAAGCCACATAGGACATCCCCCCTTGGAATAAGGCTTCCCCGACTTCCTCACCTGCTTGCATAACTTGAAGGAGCTGACTTCCCGAGCCAAGAATTCGCCGCCATAATCGCGAAGTACCCACACAGCGATGGCTGTGGCTGTAAACCCGACACAATAGAGCCATTTTGCGACGGTAAAGCGCACGCGAAGGCTGACGTCCCACCCGCCAAAGCAAATTAGTGACAGACACATGTCCGCGGAAGAGAGGGGGCCTTGCGACGGCAGCGATGAGCGCGGCGATCGGCCCCCTGCTCGTCCAATGTCACAGAAAAGGAACCTTTGACGCTTCCCTGCACAGCTGACAGCTGCAGTCACCTAGGGTGTTCCATTGCCGCGTTCAGCATGCAGAAGTATTGGAAGGCTACAACTTGCTTAACTTCTCTTTCCATGCTAGGCAGCTGTGTAGTATCGTCATAAGGTTACTGTACTAAGTGATTCTTTGCGTACATGTATTTGTGGACAGAGAGACACTTTCGATTTACAACACCTTCTGGTAGTTGCCTTTGAAAGTTCCTCGGCAGCTATAAAACCCGAACAGCTAACACAGAATCACAAATTCGGAGAAGTAATATCTTTTAATGCAAATTCCGACTGCAGCAATAAGCTACATCGATGCACGCATTGATGTCAGGGCCGCTTGCTAGGAACCAAAACGGCCTACCGTTGGCCAGGTGCTGTACGGACATTAGCAAGTGTAGGTACATAGTGTACATCAGTTACAGTTAAACACCTGAGCTCTTGAACCCGATAGTCATAATGAGAACATAAATGCTTTGGAGTTCCAGTTATCGCCAAGCCTGGACCTCTGAGCTAACCATGTGCTCAGGGCATTATGAGGGCACCAGCCGCGAGAGCAAGGTGTAAGTCCCCCCTGCGACCAGGAGCACACCGCTGGCCGGCGTCACCCAGGCGGAGTACTGCCGCAAAGCCATGAGCTCCTTCACCATGCCCTGCAGCATAAGCGGATCAACAGTGATTAGCACAGAAACAACGCCAGCAAAACTGTCCCACGTTTTCTCGAGCCGCAGTCGGTAGCTGACGCCCGACACCGGCAGCCGCAACGGCAATAGAAACTGGACCCCCTGTTTTGCCGCCGCACCCTGTCCGACCCTGTCGTGAACCAGGCCCGCCCCCTGGCTCACCGTGAACGAGGCCGCCAGCAGCAGCGGCCCCACGTACCCGCACGTGTACGCCAGCAGCAGGGCCCCGCCCTCCAGCGGGTCGCGAGTGGCGGACACGTAGGCCAGCAGGGTGGCCAGCACGGGCGTGCTACGGCCGACCAGGTGCATTGCACCCACAGCGCGGTACCACACACAGACATACAGAGCACACACAGGCACATGGAGCACACGTCAGGCTAGGCCCGGATGTGCGGTAAGGACTCCCAAGGTCCCGGGGCCAGCACCTGCCGGCCATAGCGCTCCAGACGCACAACCCGGGGGCGCCTGACGCAGGGCACTGGTGCCCCCAGGAGCTCCCGCCGGCAGCCAGAGGGCTGGACTTCTTGCAGAGGCTGTACGGTAGGGTGCAATAAGATTTTGCGGGAGTGCTGTACAAACCTGGAAATCGCCAACCACCCGCACACCACCCGCACGTTCAGCACCACCCGGGCTACCCCGCTGACCGCCCCTCTCCCACACACCGACCTGCACGGCGAGGCCGCCAGTGCGAATGTGGCCCCGGCAAGATAGGCTTGCAGTGCCGGCGGTACCGGGGCTTTACGGACATCGACGTCCAGGGAGGGCAGTTGCAGCGGGAGAACCTACGGGCGGGACACAACGCAGCAGGGCAGTACAAGGCAGTACATGGTGGAATCTCCTCGCCGCTGTAAACTGGATGTACGGCACGAACCTTTCCTGTGTTCCATGGCTTAAGAGCAAGACAGCGGTCCGCGCCACGGCTGCAGTGCGAGCGAGCGACCCGAGTCACCGGGGACTGAGGACGGACTGACACGTCATGCAGGGTAGGCCCTCCAGGGTGTGGCGGAGACCCACCTCCAGCAGGTTTAGGCCCATGACCACCGCGACAAGGCCCACTGCCACGGGCAGACCGTCACCAATTTGGCCATAGGCGCGGCCCAGGAACGATGAGATGACCCCCAAAGCTGCGAGAGTTGTTGCCAGGCCGAAGGAAAATGCGAGCGCCTGCAGGTCGGGGAGGCCCACATGGGAGGGTGGAGGTGTCACGAAGGCACCAGTGGAGATTGGGTGCCTCGCAAACCCGCCTGGCTGACTGAAGTGAGACCCCTCCCGCTAGCAGCCAATAGCGCCCCATGCACCGGATGGACCCCTCGCAAGGTGGAAGGACCAACCTGCCGGACCGCCGTCCTAGTCATGAGGAGCGCGTCATGAGGCCCCAACCCTCAGCGTGATAATACAGTGAACGTTATGTCGGTCACAATGTGTATTTGGAAGCGGGCGCTCTTACCTGCGCGCTGAGCGATGGTCTATCTGTCCCGTCCTTGCTGTACCCTCCGATATACCCTATCGTCAGCGGTAATACGCTCAGCGTGCATGGCGACAAGCTAGTTACGAGTCCCGCGCCGAAGATAATCACATAAGTCAGAGGCGTCACACCTGTCATAGAGATATGTTAGTGCCTCGGCTCAGCCACATAGGTCACCAACGGCCAACCTACCCGAGAGCTGCGACGCGACGAGTGCGTCCGCAGATTGCCCTGCTGAAAAAAGGCCCTGCCAGATAGCATCCGATGCCTCAGATGTCTGGTAAAGGACCTGCTGGTCAGTCCGGTCAGTTGGATTTGTTTAGGTCATCGCCACAAATAAGCCCACAAACCTGAGAAACGCTAGCTTGTAGACTTGTTTGCGATCTAAAGTGCCGGATGACACGTCGCGTAACTGAGCGTCGTAGAGAGCAAATCGTCGGTCTCCATGGCGATTGCAGACTCTGATATGTGTTTGCGTGCATTTTTTCTCTTAGTTTGTCGTGTTAGATGAAGACGCTCGGATAATTTTTAGTGACATCACACATGCTATTCCTAAGCAAAGGGAGGCCAGAAACTGATACAGGAACGTTATTTGTCGTACGTTTATTCCGCTACCGCATGCGTCCCGATCATGCGACGCATGGAGTGGTACACCAGCGTCCAAAATGCGTCGCCATTGCAAACTTGGATAGTATGACATCCTTGGGCTCAAGCATACTTCTCTCATAGGTTTATATGTATTACTTGACAGTAGGGTATTCGACCAGTTGACGTTGAATATCCCCTTCTTCCCCACCCCTTCCCTTTTCGGGAAGCAAGACCAAGTGTAACGCCTCCCTTGCTTGCAGCCTGGACAGTTTCCATGCACCCATGTTGTGAAGCGAAAGGCGCCTTTGTGAAACCGCTTAAATGGGGTTGGCCCCCAACGGACCGTTTGCGAGTGCTCCGTTTCCAAGCTAAATAGATTTTTACTACATGAGTCCATTGTACTTGTTGCTCCAAATGGCCATCCCTTGAAACACACATCCCCTCCGGTCCCCCAGGCAATGCCAACCCTGCCCCTACCCCATGCGTACGACGTGTGCCTTTTCCCTACCCGAAGCCATTTTAGACGGGTAACGTAACGCAAGACGCAAACACACCCGGATGTGAAGGCATCTTGGTATTTCCCTGGGCCCCAGCACGTTTCCGCCCCAAAGCCTGGTGTGATTCCGCTTAAATACCTCGCAAACTGCTGCTTGAATCGATCTAAAATGAGCCCATGTACATAATGCTTCATGTGGCGTCTTCAGTGCACTGCAAATGGACGGCAACGGGAAAGCGATGGACTTTTCTCTCGTTACAACCGCTGCGAACCAGCTGCGTACGCCTGACAGCAACAGCACCTCCAGCAAAGCATGACAAGCCATCAAAGCCGCCCTGCCAAAAAGGAGCCGCCGACGTTCGCCTGCAATCGCTGCTGCGGCGGCGACCAAGCTAAAGCTCCACTCCAAGCTCCAGCATAAGCCGCTTACTCATCCTCCTCAGCATCGTTATCCGCAATGTTGAAGTATCGGAGCTCGTAGACGTTCCTGTCCTTGTTAGAGGCAATAACGCGCAGCCAGTCACGCACGTTGTGCTTCTTGAGGTACTTCTTCGTGAGGTACTTAAGGTACCGCTTGCTGAGGTGCGTCTCCGCAGTGACGGTCACCTTGGTCTTCTCCTTAGCCACCTTAATGGAGTCACCCAGCACACCGGTCTTGCCGTCCACCTTAATCTTATCGAGCAAAAATTTCTCAAAAGAAGAAATGTCCATAATCTTATCCTCCACCGGCTTGGCGCAGTCGATGGTGAAGACCAGGGCCTTCTTCTTCGCCGCGCCCTTGGCGGCCGGCTTCTTAACACCAACGGCCATCTTTAAAAGCAGCGGCTACACGCGTGCACGGAAGAAAGAGTTACCTAGGTAGCAAACACAGCTTTTCTATTCACAAATGCCGTTCCCTGTACGGAGGCGCCTCCATAACTGTTCCAGCACTCTCAAGCCCGACAGCATTCCGCTACGGTAGAGATTCGTTTACACAACGACAATGACCACGATGCTGCTCGAAACATCTCCAACTTTCGTGCTGTATATGACAAGGTATTCCTCCGCCGAGCACTCCGCGGATCCAAACTTGCCCAGCATATAGGTAGATGTTATGCCCGTTTCGAAAAGAATTAATAAGGATCCAGGAGACCGTGACCGCCGCATTCGCCGCTCAAGTTAAGTCTGTCAGCTCGGAACCATGAGCTCCGGTTTCCATGGTACATCGTTAGTTGCTAACGGGTTTCCTATCTTTGCTGGACCCGGCCCGAGTGGCCTGCTGTTGTAAGGGCACCTGTGAGCACGGGGCAACAGTTGCGGGAGACCAGTGTTGCAAAGCTCGTGCCAGTTGTAGACAGGGCTCGGCTGAGGGGCAGGAACAGCCTGTTCCCTTGGGTTAGCTTGCAGGTTGCGGGCCAGGTCCGGTTTACCAGCCGGGTTCATGTGTCGGGTTCATGTTCAATTGCCGTATCCGGTTGTAAGTAAGCTCTTCTCGTGGTACAATAGGCAACGAAGACAGGTGCAATCTAACCATGCTGCGATGCAGTTGGCATGGTGGTATGATTGCACTGCCCGTCCAAATATGGGAGGGGAAGTACCTAGAGGCGGTAGGCGTGCGGCTACCGCTGCGTCGGGAAGCTCGTTCTCCTCCTCCTCAACGTTCCCATGATAGTGCAGGTATAGGATGGTGTAAGCTGGGATAGAGCTGCGGTTCGATGGCTATACTTCTGCTGTACAGCTACTGCAGCTCTTCGCAAGGTGCACCGTCTGCTCAATCCTGGCACCAAGTGTTACACTCAGCAAAGCGCGGGGCCCCCTCGGGTCCTGCTACTTCTGTCACCATTCACTGATACATGAGTGTCGGTCACTTCATAACACCAAGAACTTGTGAAGCTTCTGAAGGAAAAAGGCATGGCATGCTGAAAAAGTCGAGCTTGCAGGAAAGGGCTTGGGGTTCTCTACCGGGTCCCATAGAAGCCCTGGGGCCGTTGTTCCATAACTGGATGAAACGAATTACACTTGGTGCTGCTGAACAATAGGTTCATTTGACCAAGGCTTAAGGCGCCAAGAGGTTTTCAGCAAGCCGTACAATGGCGTACACGGAAGGTTCTCTTAGCAAAGATTGCGAAAGCAGCACGCTACAAGGCAAAGTTGCTTTAATTCTGTTTCTGTCCGAGTGAAACAATTGTCTGTCCTATCGTCTTAAGTAAATCCCTTTCAAGGATTCGACGATCGACTGGCGTAACGTTTGGTTTGACAACTTTGCCATCCAAACCTGGATCGACCTTCATGTCTAGTTTAGGGCGGAGATGTGCCTTCATCGCGTTTCTTGTCGTTTTAACGGGCAGGCTTTCCTTAGCGCAGTCGCCCAGCATCGTCGATGCGATAAGATCTAAATCGCTCTTCTATGAGACCTTCAATGATAAGGAATGGGAGTCCCGATGGAGTCATTCTCGGGACGCCAAGTACAACGGCAGGTTCATAACGGATGCCGCGAAAGGGTGGACAGACAATGGACTCAAGGTGTGGCCGTGGATTTCGTTGCATTTATTATTAATAAGGAATCTGAAACGCGGTGGAGTTTGGCAGCTTTTAAGCGCAAATGCAGTTGACAGCCTGAGTGGTTGACGGTACGGGCTCTTCGGCTTCGGTCAACCGCGTGGGACTTGCAAGTGGCAACGTCACTCGCGAGTGACCCAACAATTTGGATGGATTATATTCATGGAAAACCCTGGTGATCTCACGCAGGATTGTGGCCTGTGCTCACATCAAGGAAATCCAGCGTTCTCTCGACTTGAACCTTGACGTGTGCAGCGCCCTCATGTCAGTGGCAGCACCACGCCTTGTTATGCGGTTGTCGGGAAACTTGTGTTGCACGTGCTTTTCCTCAACTGTCGTTCGTCTGTCCGACTTCCGCCCATATGCAGATTCCCGAGAAGAACAAGTACTATGGCCTGACAGCTCTGCTGGATGCACCCGTGGAGCCGATTGTGGCGAGCAGCCCCAAGCCGCTGCCCCTTGTCGTACAGTACGAAGTGAAGTATGACGAGGGGGTCACGTGCGGCGGTTCATACCTCAAGCTTCTGACAGCTGACCCTGACCTTACACCGGAAGGTCTGGTGGACAGCACGCCGTACTCGATTATGTTCGGACCAGACCGTTGTGGTGGTACGAGCAAGGTCAGCCGCCATCATAGTCGGCTTGGGGGGGTTGGGGCTCCAGGGGGGCCAGCTGGCAGGGGGAGGGGGATGAGTGCTGCGGCCTCCGAAACCAATCGATAAATGATACTGAAGGTCACAACGGGTTGTCGATCCGTATCGTATGTCGTACACAAGAAGACTGTCTCACCCAAGCTCGTGCCGGAGTCTGCAGCGCCCGGAAGCCGGGTTAGGGGAGGGGTTCGGGCAGCAGCAACCGCAGCAACAGTAACAGTTGGTGCTGTGTCTTTGAACCCACACCCTATCCCAACCCTGTTGTTCACCCACCTTGCCTTCCCGATGGTCCTTCCGGCGGCGCTAGATCCACCTCATTGTACGGCACCGTAACCCCGTGAACGGGACCATCACCGAGAAGCACCTCGCCTCCCCGCCCTCCCCGGAAACCAATGACTACACACACGTGTACACACTCAGATTATTGTGAGTGGGGGCCGGGGGGAATATCGGGGGGTGAACCACGGGGGGTTCCTGTGTAGCGGGGTGTGCTGATGACCCGAGTTATTTGGTAGCTGGGGCTCCTCCTCTCCACCTCTCAAAAGGGCAACCCGGGGTTTGATGGGGATTAAGCCCGCCGGCATTCACCGTCCCCCCCCCGCCGCTTTTCCTTGGACCACATACCAGCCTCCCTCCCCAACCACCCCAACCACCCCAACCACACCCCTGGTGGCAGTCCCGACCACAAGTACGAGATCCTGGTTGACGGCAGCCTGAGGTCCTCCGGGGGCCTTATGGAGCCCACCACCCTGCAGCCCCCGCTGCTGCCCCCCCTGGAGCTACCCGACCTACAGGACGTTAAACCCGCGGACTGGGTGGATGTGGCCCAGTGAGTGGCGCATGGGGGGAAGGGGGGGAATTGTACGTGTATGTGTTTATGCATTTGTGTGTGTCTGCAGTCGTATGTGCGAGGGACGGTTGGCGAGGTGGTTACTTTGTGCAGTCTGAGGGGTCAATGGGGCCGAGGGCGGCCCCTTCCTGGGGCTCATTGGGGTGGTTTAGGTGGTTGTCTGTTTCATTTTTGTAGTTGTAAGGCTTTTGCTGGAAGCGTTGTCGCTCATTCGTCTGTCTGTCTGTCTTCCTTGCTTCGCCCGGGGCGCAGGATCCCCGACCCGCACGCCGTCAAGCCCTCGGACTGGGACGACCGCGAGATGGTGGAGGATGACAAGGCCACCAAACCCAAGGGTGAGGGTGGCGTGGGGAATTTGGGGGGATGAATATGCATGTGAAGGGCAGCCGTGCCGTACATGTGCAGAAGGCGGCATATTGGGGATGAAGCGCTAGCCGCTGAGTTACCAAAACTGTCTAGACCTCCCATTGACCCGGACATTATGGCTGCCTGATTAGGCGATATCATGTGGAGGGGGAATAGCGGTGACCTGGTGTCCTAATGATATTCCTGAATAGCCATTTGACGTCAGCCGCTGGCGCCCGAGGGGGTGCTCCCCTCCTCTCAACTGCTAATCTGTGTTGCATGATGCGGACGGGGGATCTGGACCGGCTCGTGAGTTAAACGGCCGGGGAATGAACGGCCTCCCTGCCCCAACCTGTCCCCACTTCCGCCTGCGGCCCCGCTCGCGCCACTGCCCCCCCCCTGCCCCCCTCACAGGCTGGCTGGAGCACGAGCCCGCCCTCATCAATGACCCCGGTGAGGAACTGCTGCTCGGGAGTGAGGGCAGGGACATACATAAGTATGTACCCACATACATGTACAGATATACACACACGCGCGCACTCCTGGGTGCTCGTACGACATCCCCAAATTGTCCCTCCGTCCCGCCCGGACCCCCCGCTAGGTGATTGCTGATAAGACAGCCGATAGCTGGTGTCACTGGCCATGTATATACCGTCGTACTGCCGTACTGCCACCCGTTTCACCCCAGGACCCTAACCCACACCCGTCCCTCCCCTTTTGGCCCCCTCACCGCTCCACCACCACCACCACCACCCCGGGACCGCAGCTGCCAGGCGCCCCGCGGACTGGGACGAGGAGGAGGACGGCCAGTGGGAGCCCAACCAGATCCCCAACCCCCGGTGCAAGGTGGGATGTGGCCCCTGGGCGAGGCCCTTGAAGCGCAACCCCGCGTGGAAGGGAGCCTGGAAGCCGCCCCTCATTGACAACCCGGAGTACAAGGTGGGGTTGGGGGGGAGGGGGGAGGGGTGGCTAGGGAGCGGCACGGCGGGTAAGGGGGCTCCTAAACTGGGGAACCCTCAGAAGGCGGCTGCACTCGGCCAGTTGGGGTGCAGTGCGGTGGGGCGTGTGTGTGTTGGGTTCCTCAGGCAGCCGAGTGGGTGATTGCCGTACCGGCACCTAGCCAGTTAGGTGGTATGGTGGTTTGCCGAATCAGCTTTGTCAGGCGATCTCAACCTCTGGGGGGCACCTGCAACCCTCATCCCTCTTCCCTGACTTCTCCTCCCTCTACTCCCGCCGCTTCCTCCCTCCCTCCCTCCCTCCCTCCCACCGAACCCCGTTATTGCCAATCCCCCTGGCCCCCCCCCCCTAGGGTCCCTGGGTTCAGCGGACTCTCCCCAACCCGGACTACTTCGCGGAGGAGGAGCCCCTGCGGACCGGAGTGGGGCCCATCGGGGGGGTGGCGCTGGAGCTGTGGACCATCGACAGCGGCTACATGTTCGATAACATCCTCATCACGCGGGACCTCGAGGTGGCGGAGCTGGCGGTCAACCAGCTGTGGAAGCCGCGTAACGAGGCGGAGGTGCGGCAGGGGGGGAAGGGAGGGAGGAACGGAGGGCACCCCTGCATCCATATGTGCGGAGGAGGTGGGTAGTGGGGTGGGTCCTTCCAATCCTCAGCTCGGTGAGCTCGCTCTCCTCCCCCTCTCACCCTAAGCCCCCCTCCCCGCCCTACTGCTGCCCCTCTACCGGGCGGTGTGGTTGGGGGCCCGGATGCGGCTCTCTTCCCCCCTTCAGCGCCGGGTGCAAGTGAAGCCGGTCGAGGATGCGAAGGAGCTGGCGAAGAGGAAGAAGAAGAAGGCGCAAAAGGGGTCGCGGTACGGCATTGAGCAGTTGAGGCAGTTGACCGAGGCCTTCCTAGACTTATTCGAGGTGGGTCACAACGGGCGGCTTTCCGCCCCTCGCCCCTCGCCCCTAGTCGGCAGTTGTTCTCCTCAATGTTATCGTCATAGGCCACCCTGCTCCAGTGGAGCTGCCGCAGCGGTGTCCTGAAGCGACAGCATACACATACAGATACACACTCTATTCCCCCTTTCCAAAGCTGCTATGTAACTCTCTGCGCTGTTGGATCTACATGGCCGCGTAGGACGGTGCCGTGCTATCCCCCCTGGCTCCGTACCTGGGCCCCTTCCTCGACCATCTCGAGGACCAGCCGGACTCGCTCATCCTGCTGGTGGGCCTGGGGCCCCTGCTGCTGCTCACTGCAGTGCTGCTGCTGCGGGGGGTGGGCTCGGGCGCCCGGAAGGTGAGCGGGGGGGGGGGGCTGCTTGTTCTGTTGTCACACGAGCTGACAGACTGGGCGCCGTGAGGACGTGGATGCAGTTAGAGCGCCGATGCCACCTGAGGAGACGTAAACCCGTATGGGAGATATCACGTGTCATGTCGGGGGAGTCCGCCTCATGTGCCACGTGTGTACGGCAGCAACTCCCGTAAGTGTGCTAACTCCCCCACCCAACCCCCCGGGGGCCCCCACTGGCACCTGATCGGTGCACACGACACGCAGCCGAGTGCCGTAGCCGCCCATACCGCGGGCGGGGAGGATGTGGATGCAGCCGGGGAGGGTGCGGGTGAGGGTCAGGTCAGCCCGGCAGCGGACGGGACTGCTGAGCCGGTGGGGGCGGCTGAGGCGAGGGAGGGTGACGATACCGGGGATCAAGAGCCGGCACCGGGAGCGGAGCAGGTCGAGGAGACAGTTGAACAGGTAGGTGAACAGCGAGCGTGGTGCTGTGCTGCGCTGAGTGGTGACGATATTTGGCTGCTAGCGCAGTCCCCCGCTTGAGAACCCGCAGGAGGGTGCGCATGAATGGCGGGGAGGGAGGGAGGGAGCGGAGCAGTGCCCTTCCCTGGACAGTCTCCGATGGCGTCCTTGGGTTCCTTAGATGTCCTTGAATGGATTCGGTGGGGCGGTAGGGCGGTAGGGCTGCAATAGTCATGCTTTGGATTGGGATTTGGATTGGGATCAATTGGTGTACGACAACATTCCGACACCGAGATGATTTTGGGGTCGGCCCGCGCAATCTGACTGGTGTGTTCCCTCTTGTGTCGTACATGCAGGCAGAAGCGGCGGGTGAGGAGATTGAAGAGGAGGATGAGCTTGTTGCCTCAGGCCCGCGTCGTAGGACCCCTCGTGTCGCTTGATGTTGTCTGTGACGTAACAAAGAATTTGAACACATTATTAACGATCATTAAAACATCTAATGCATTCAGCATATGGGCATTTATGAGGGGAGCAAATCACCTCCTTATGATGATGATGATGATGGATGGACGTGTGAAGGTTGGTCCGATTAAGAATGGTCGTGTTCGGTCTGAGGGGGTGTTTTGGACGGTGGTGACTTGTTCGGTGATGGTAGAGTCTAGCCAACCTATTTGGCCAACACGTGCGTCAGAGGCTGCTCCGGTAAGAGGACATCACAACTCGAGTTGTCTTGGGGTTGTGGGTGACCGGGGATCCGGTGGCTGGGTTACCTGTAACGCTAAACATTTATAAGGGGGTGTCGTGGGAAGTTGTGGGAGGCCTGTTCGGATACCTTGAACCCGCATACGCGAGTGGTGGGTTTAGCTACTGTCAGGACTTCCAGCTGCTTGCCGCGCCAGTAGCTAGGTGGTCAGCTAGGTAGCTGGGGCTGGCTTGCACGTCCCGAGGTAGGAAGGTTAGCAAGGCATGACTCCAAATCTGCCTGCCATACGGCTGTGAAGTACGGAAGGCCATGTGGCGAGGGAAGAGGCGCCCGCAGTCGTGGTGCCTGCTGACCTGAGACTTCCGCACCGGCCAACCTACTTAAAACACATTCGTGTCCTGCACACCACACCATATGTAATACGACATGTTCCATGAAGCCGAAACCCCCCTAGGGCTGTACGTCCTTTGTACGGCAGCATATCCCCGTTGCCGGGTGCTGCTGCGGGGCGGGGCGAGCTTACTTCATCTTGGGAGAAATGTTGCTCAAACAGGTAGGTTCTAGAACGGGTGAAGTTTGTGCCGCTGGTGCGTCCACGGGTACAACCTGTAATCGTGAATGACCTCCGCGACTCCCACCGTACTTACATCGGCATCAATCGTTTTTCGGCTTGGCAAACATCAGCATCGCCGTTTGTTTTGTTAATACCTGATATCGACTTGCGATGTCCACGTCAGCCCACATCATGGTTATCAAACTCATGGATTACGTCATGCCAACAAAAATCCAGTTATGGCATATGGCACGTGTCATCAGCACCGTTGGATGCGAAGCCGAACCCCAAGTGCTCAAGACCATGACAAGGCCCCGGCAAGGCACTCTAGGCGACTACCTTGTGTGGTCGCCAGCCTGGAGGCGCAACCCCATTCTTTCATAGGAATGCTAACCCAAGCAAGGCAGCGCTTACCCAATGCATGAGGTGGTGTAGAACAACGACAACAAGTTATGTACACGACCATCACAAACAAATGGATTGACCTGGTGTCGGGATCTTCGTGACACCAGGATGGCGAGTGGCCCACCGCTCAGCTCTCGTGTCAGCTCTCATGATGTCATAGCTAGCCAACTGGCCCAAGATGCGATACTCGCTCAAATTTGCTTGGAAAGACGCGAAGTGCGACATGCAATATCAGTAATCCCCCTCCTAAGTAGTACTAGCAGTCCTAGGACATGGAAGTTCATGGATTTAATTCCCTCGAAAGCAAAACAGACCCAGCCGATGCACTCCGTGTCACTGCGATCGAAGACCACCTGTGCACCTCAAATGTTCCGGCCAGGTCAATAGTCAGCTTGCATGTTCTCATGGGAGTATCAAGCCATCGCAGTTGCCGCGCTTTGCGACCCACGGGTTGTCGTATGACCGGCCGTTAGCCTCCTAAACTCCGCCAGCGCTGCTACGTGGCGATTCTTCTTGGCCACGTCCACCGGCGTGTCCCCACTGCCGTCACGCGAGCCCACCACCGCGACGCCTCCGGCTGACAGCAGGAGACGCAGCAGCTGGGAGGAGCCCTTGCGGGCGGCCACATGCAACACGCTCTGGCCGTACTTGTTGGGTGCCAGCACAAGCTCACCCGCGCCGGCCGCACCAGCCGCCTGTCGGGAAGCGGTCAGACGTACAGACGAACTAATAGGTAACACAACTGAAGCGAGTGTGCGTCACAGGGTGTCGCACCAATCGTCACAAAGAAAGGAGGCAATGGTATAGCAGTAAAGCAGCGCACGGATGAGACAGCGACACGAGGATACCGCTATTCCAGCAAGCAACCCCGGGTTACCCACGTGCCCCCCGGCTCCGACTCCATCATCACGTGCCCCCACCTGCAGGAGGTACGCCGCCACATCAGCGCGGTTGGCTACCGCAGCCGCATGCAGGGGCGTCCAGGAGTCGCCGTACATCTCGGGGTCCTGCCAGTCAATCCCACGCGCTTTGCAGTACAGCAGCAGCTCCTTAACACAGCCCAGGTGGCCCCGCAGCGCCGCAATGTAGAGGGGGGTCTCACCCGCGGAGTTGCCCAGGCGGGGGTCCGACCCCGCTGCTAGCAGCCGCTCCACCACCGCAGTGTGTCCCGCCTCCGAGGCTAGGAACAGCGCAGTGCTGCCCGCTGTGTCGCGTGCGTCCACAACGGCCCCCGCCGCCAGCAGCTTAGACACCACACCTGCACTGCCCCGCTCCGCAGCCAGGTGCAGCGGTGTACTGCGGGTGACGCTGGAGCAGTTGACGGCGCAGCGCAGCACCGTGGACACCGCGAGCTGGTCCAATACCTCACCGGCACGGCTGCTCACGCCGACAGCCTGCACGAGTGAACCACAACCACCGCCACCATGTTTGTGCATGACAGGAGTCCAGCAGCTGCCCTTCTGCTCTGCTTCCCACTCCTCCGGGCAGTGCGCCGCCAGTCGAGCCGCACCAAGGACGCGCCGCAAGGTGTGTCGCGCTGCCTCCACGTCTGTGCCGTCCTGGGAGGCGAAGTCCCAGACCTGCACGGGCGGGCGGCCGCCGAGGGCCTCCCCATCCGCCAGCACCCGGCGCAGGCACTGCACTAGCGGCTGGGGGAAGAGGGTCAGTTCCAGCGCCACCAGGCGCGGCAGGGACAGCACAGCGGCCACCAAATGCCGGGCCGCGGTAAGATGTGCCTGAGCGGTGGCGGCCGTGCTGGTCAGGGCGGGCTTGTATGCCGAGACCAGGAGGTCTGAGGTGCGCGGCGGCAGCTCCGGGGCCGGGTGGGCGCTGCTGAGGAGGGCCGACAGCGCCAGGGTGCTGCCACCCAGCAGCAGGAAGCGGAGACTGCTGCCTGGCCTGTAGCGGGAGATAGTGCTGCGACCGCCGTGGTATGTCGTACCACTCGGCGCCACAGCGCCACCGCAAATGGCCGTGAGTGCGTCAATGGCCGAGCCATGCAGCCGCAGGCAGTTATTCAGCGCCAGGACCTGCGGGATCCATTCAACAGGGGCGCAGGTGGCGGATTAGGGAGGGAACAAGGAGGGGAGCGAGGAGGGGAACGAGGCAAGGAACAAGCGGGCGCCGGGGCCCCGGGGAAAGGGGAGGGAAACCCCGGGAACCACACGTTATGTATCCAAGGCGTAGACACACAAAACAGCTCCACCCTAGGAAAGGGACGAATTGGCGGATGGGTGTAACAACAGGATAATATTTACAGCCTGGAAATCCCCGTGTCGTGATGAGGGCTTAAGGCCCCTTGTTTCTTTGCGAGTCGGTCATATGAAGGACAGCGCAGACTAACGAGTTACCGCGCCACAGCCTCACCTGCAATTCTGTAGTCCACGGCAGTGGAGGTGTGGAGGCATCCAGCCCCGCTCCAGCTCCGGTGGCAGAGGAGACCGGCCAACGGCCCAGGTCCAAGTGGCTCAGCGCCAGAACTTTCAAGCCGGGCACCGCCAGCAGCTCATCCAGGCTACCGCCGTGAAGCTGGAAGCAGCGCTGTAGGTTGGCAAAGCGCAGCGGTAGTGGCCTGGCTGCAGGGCCCCGGACTGCAGCGAAGTCATCTGCCCTGGCTGCTTCTGGCAGCGAGGTCCCACCCGGGCAGGTGCTGCCGCCTGTTGGCTTCCACCGGTAGGTCACTGCCGCCCCCGACGTGGCCCGAGCCAGGGAAGTCACCCCCCCGTGAGTTATCTTGCGGGCCCCGGATACGTCCAGCATCTGCAGCCGGGGGAGCCTCGCAACAAGATAGTCCACATCGCTGTCCTCCAGAGGCATGTTTGGGAGGAGAAGCGCCACAGTGCCTGTCGAGAAGGGAAGAGATTGCGACACGGGGAGCTTACTCCAGCAGGGAGACCCCGGCCCAATCAAGACTTTCTGTATTTTCACACTGGTTGCGCTTCATAATAAGCGTCAGCTTATGTTACGCAACAGCTTATACAAGGTATAGTTTGTAGAGAAACTTCGTTCTATTAGAAGCACTCTTGCCGTCGAACGGACCCAAAGCGGAAAGCACCCACCTGGCATATATTTGCATACGCCTAGAAGCGCCTTGGGCATGGTAACAAAAATGCCCTCAGAAATGTTTCCACCGCCTGGAGTAGTGGACAACTTCCAAGATCGTATGTCCAGAACAAGTTCAGCATCAGACACATGACCCTTAAGTAGTTTGCACGCGCAGATGGAGCTGGCCAGGTCCCGTGGGTCTGTGAGGAATGAGACGACTGACGTAATCACCTGCAGACTCAAGACGGTAGCGCCGTCAGCTACGAGGACGAATGGTGATGCGAACGAAGCTATAGCGCACCTCTGAGGGCAGGCCTGATAGGTCAAATGCGTCAAAAGGAGGTTTATTGAGCTCAGCTGTGACCTCGAAGACGGCCTGGGCGCGCAGGGCCGTTGGCTTCCATTCCGGCGCATGAGGGTTTAGAGGTCGCATTGCTGCACCCTAGCCGGGAACGCCCCACTCCCGTTGGGCTGCTGGGCCAGCGCCCCAGGCCCTTGATGGCCTCCCCTCGCTTTCCCGCTGGAGCCGCTGCACCGTGCATTCAGGTCAAGAAAGAGGGGTGGATTTAAGTGGAACGCGCGAACGCGTATATGAAGCGTGGGGTGCAGCGGAGAAGCGTATATAACTATGATTAAGGGATTCATTGTGCCTGTGGCATGATAAGGAAGATGGTCGAACGTCCGTACATATGGATTGCAATTCTCAGGGATGGTGCTAGCTCTTATATAATTTTAATATCATTTTTTAGAACAATGCGGCTAGTTCTAGCTTGGGAAGCGATCCCGACGCCTTGAGGGAGCTGTCTAATTGAAACCACTTAGGCGTCCGGAAATGAGAAATGTAGCTTGAGATTACTGTCCCATAGTATAACTGCTGTGGTGACTTGTAATAATAGCCTTGAAGGCTCTCATTTATCTGTTCAACGCGCTCAGTGGCCATTTTTGCAACCGTCAAGTGCTTTACCTTAAGCACTGGCCCGCTGGGGGAACATGCAACATACCTACGAAGTAAGACTTGAAAATTTACCATATTTTTGGGCAAATGTATGCTGCGGCATGCGTAACGGAAACATAACAGACTTCACAACCTTATTTTTCCGGGTCCTTGCCAGGTGCGAATCCACACGGGCGACAGCTGGGGCCGTGGATGCGCCTCCAGTGTGGCGTTTACCGTCTACGGCAGCCAGTACACCCTGACCTCCGAAATCTGTGTGCGACAGGTATGCACGCACTGCACATATTTGGCGCAACCATCTGCCAACCTTACCTCACTCCCCAAACGAAGCGCCCTCCCACTGTGCACCGCCTCCTTGCTCATGCGCCCTGACCTGCACAGCTCAGCTCCAGTGGCCATGCCCCCCGGCGCGACATCGTGTCCACCCTGCCCTTCAACCCGGCATACACGTACACATACACACATACACACACACCGAACACTCCCCGCGCTCATGTCCTCAGGATATTCCCCCGGTCTTACCCAAACGGGGCCGAGCTGTTCAGTTCGCAGCCGCCAAAGCGGACTCAGAAGCACGGAAGCAGAAGGTGAGCGGGTGGAGGTGGTGTGTGGGGGGGGCCATGGGCTGCCGCAGCCACCACCATGTAGTCCAGTACACGGCAGCCTGTGGTGACTGGCACTAAGGGTTAAGGGGACGGCGGGAAACCAGCGGCGTCTTCAGACCACCTGTCAGGTGGGCGATGACAGGTTAGGGGGTTTCAGGGGGGAGTCAAGTCCACCTTGGCAGTGGTCGTGATGGTAAGGGGGGGTGGAAAGGAAAACCTCAAGCTCAGATGTGGCGGGATGGTGGGGGGACGTTAGGCAGGAGTTCCTTGAGCTGTACGGCACTTGCGAGGTTGTCGGAGCTTGCTGACATTTGCCCTGGCTCGCCTCCCGTTGTTTCCGCTCCCCTCCCACCTTCCCACCTCCCCCTCTTCCCTCCTCCCCCCCTTCCCTCCTCCCCCCTTTCCCCCCTCCCCACCTCCGTATCACCGTCACTTGGGACAACCGCACAAAGTGCGACGCGGGTCGAGGTGAGCGATATCCTGGGTGGTGGTGGTGGTGGTGGTGGTGGTCGGCAGGTTACAGGAGGAGCTCCGGAGTCCTGAGCTGCGTCCTTACGTCTCCCCCTCCCCCGCCCCCTCCCGTCAGGCGGTCCCCCCCTTGAGCGGCGCAATGTGTTTTCGCTGGTGTCACGATGGCTCCACTCTGAGGGGGGAGTGGGGCGGTTGAGGCAGCTGGTGCGGGAGGTGGACTCACACGCGGACGCCGGAGGGGGGGACGGGGTGCTGGATATGGAGGAGGTCAAGAAGCTGCTGGCACTGGTACGTGGGGTTGGGGCCTGGGGTGGGGTGGACCATCCGGTTGGGGGGCTGGTGGTCGGGGCAGTTAAGGGGAGGTCTTGGGACCGTTGTGGCTTGATGCGCGTTTGTGTGTGTTTCCCCCCAACTCCCCCACCCCCCACCGCTCCCTTCTCCCCCTTGCCCGCCAGGCCGTCCCCTCCATATCGGATCTGGAGACCCAGCTGTTCGTGGCGATGGTGGATATGAACGGCGACGGAGCACTGAGTGAGGGGGAGCTGGTGCAGAGTGTGGTGGACTGTGCGGGTATTGATGAGGCCGTGTCGGCAGGGGGGGGAGGGGAGGGAGCTGGCGGACTGGCGGGATCTGGATCTGTAGCGGCGGGAGCGGGGGCCGGCCCCGGCAGCCCCGGCAGTTTGTTGGGCTGTTTGGAGGCGGCTGTCCAACACCTGCGGAGCAATGTGACGGCAGTGGAGGCCAAGTTGGTGCAGATGAACCCGCCAGGTGGGGGAGGGGGAGGGGCCTGAGAGGGGGGGAGGAAGCGTCGTAGGGGGAAGGTGGAGGACAATGCAATGCTAGGAGGGTTTCTTGTCCTTAGGGCCCTGACCAACATCTAACGACCCGGGGTGTTTGGTGGGGAGAGTTCCACCCCCGCCGGGATCGCCGGGCTGGCTGGCTGACCAGGTGTTGATGTCCCCTGCCACCGTCACATCTGGCTGCTGCCCCCCACGTAACCGCCTAACCGGAGATCACCCCTCTCTCCCCCTCACCCACCACCCCAGGGGGGTACCTGACGTTCACCCAGCTCAGTGAGCTGTTCCAGGTGGGTAGGGTAGGTGAAACACACACACGCTGGGGGGGAGGGGCCGGGACCCGGGCAGCGGCCGGGAGGGAGGGGGGTTTTATCGCCTGCTGCCGCCAAGCGCATGGGGCAGCGGCCGGGAGGGATCACCAAGGAGGGCATCGTGAAGCGGCGGGCGGTTGGAGCAACCCGGTCGCGGGGGGGCGCACATGCGCACTGGCACTGACGTGTACTGCCACCTTCAGCGTGGTGGTGATGATGATTATAGTGGCCGTACAACTGGTACTGCTGCCGCGGGTTAACCTGTTTGCCTGTATGCCTGCCTGCCGTACCACCTCCACTGCTGTTCAGGCAGTTGTTCCGGAAAGTCTGGGGGGTCGTGCGGCTGTCCGCGCTCTCATGGTGAGTGGGGTGGGGAGTGTGGGGGGGGGCGGGGTATTGTCATTACAGGGGTGGGTGCATGTTGGGGGCCATTGCCGTACTAAGCGGACCTCCTGCGGTGCCCCTTCCCCCCAGGTCCCGGTGCTAGGTACCTATCGGGGAATATCGTACCAGGGCTGTATGTATGTAAATATGTGTGTGTGGCGGCCTCCTGGTTTGCCGCCCCACCGACCCGGAACCTTCTCCGCCCCTCCCGCCCCTCCCCCCCCTCCCGCCCCTCCCCCCCCTCCCGCCCCTCCCCCCCCTCCCGCCCTCCCGCCCAGGCCCACGTCGGCCGCACCGCCATCTTGTCCCCCCTGGACCCCGGGGTGCACCTGGGGGAGCTGAGGCGCTGCTTCGGACTGCAGGTAGCTAGGGGGGGGCGAGGGGGGGCAAGGGGGAGTTGTGTGTGGTGTTGGGAGGAGGCAGCACGGCTCCGGGGACTGGCTGGGGCAGCGGGGCCGTGTTGCCTCCTCCCACCACACCCATCGGTGCACACGCGGCTGGGGCTGCACCCGGGTCCCTCTCACCGCGTACCCTCCCTCCGCCGTAACCCCCTCCTCTCCTCTCCCCGCCCCGCCCCGCCCCACCTGGTTGGGGCCCTCAGGCCGGCACCGCGACGGACGGCCCGGCGGCGGCGGCCGCGGGGTGGGTACCGGGTCGGCCTAGGGACGTGTTCAAGCTGCTCCGATACCACGTGAAACACAACCGGGCCCAGCTGGACGAGCTGTTCCCGCGGGGGTCGGACCTGACCGTAAACCAGGTGGGGTGGGGGGAGGAGAGCGGGTTGGTGGCGGGTTGGTGACAGGGAGGCGAGGGGTGGCGAGAACTGCAGCCTTGGGGTCTGTAGAGACTGGCGGGGCCGGTTGTGACGTTCTGGTCGTGAGTGTGTGTGACGATAGCACAGTGCCGTCCACTGTAAGGCACGTAAAACGATGTAATGCCCAGGGCCCCCGAGCTCATGCGTGCACGTGTGTGTGCGTGGGGGGGGGGGATGAAGAGGGAACCGCCTTGTGTGGCACTTGATGGCAGTTACACAGACATAATTGCGACGGGGTGATGGTCGTTAGCAGGGTGGGAGCTCACTGGCGCGGGTCCACCTACCCGTATTGGGTAGCACTCAGTCCCGGTTGGGGGGCTGTGGTGCCACGAGCGAACCCCGCCTGCGTCCCTGTCGCACCTCTCCACCCCCGCTACCCACCACCGCTTAAACTCACTTCCGTACTCCCCCGGTCGTCCAGGTTCGTCATCTTGTACGACAGATGCTTGAGTCCCGGGTGGGTGAGCCCCCGCTGACGGGGCGGGAGGCCCGGCACCTGGTTGCCGTACTGGACGTGAATGGGAGCGGCACTCTCTCCCGCGAGGAGTTCGACAGTGGCCTCAAGAACTGCAGGTGGGGGCTTTGGGGTGCTGGTGGGTAGCTCGTGCCGCGCTGGAGTGCTCAGTGTCGGAGTGGATTTCCCCCCTCGGGTGGTATAGCTGTGAGGGCCGCGTGTGGGGGGATGTATGCGGATGGGGGCGGCACTAACCCTCAGTAACCCCCGGCTGAAGTACGGGGGTGGGGGGTACTGGGGGGGCCTCAAGGAGCCGGAGCCGGCCCCCGCTGAAGAACCCGAGGCCCGGAGAGACCGCGCTGTACTGCTTGGAGGTATCCCTGTATAACCCCTTGGACGTCGACGGTTGGTTGTTGGTGTTCTACCTGATGATGGCCACCCGGTGCTGCCCCCCCTTACTAACTGCCCTTGCATGACAGCCTGTGACTGCCACTCGCCGTCTGGACCCACCACCACCACCACCTGGTCTCCTCGCTCCCCCTGCTGCTATTTCCGCCCCCCCTGATTGGCCTCGTGGTTGCCTCGCACCTTCCCCTCTTCAACTCCCCTCCCTCGCTTTTCCGCCTTCCGTCCCCACTTCCCCGCACTTCCCCCACTTCCCCGCAGGGACATCTCAGCGGCACTAACCCAGATCCAGATCCAAGGTCGGGGTCTGGATCCCGCTGCTCTGCAGGGGCAGCTGGATACACCCATGTACCCCCTCGGCCCCCCTGGAGGGGCGGCAGGAGGGGGAGGGGGAGGGGGAGGGGCCGATGCGAGGGCCCCCACCTGGGCGGACCTGCTGGGGGCCCTCAGGCAGCTGCATGAGCTGCTGGGGGGCCAGAATGAGGACGTGGAGGCGGTGTGGAGGAGACATGACTCCAGGGGGAAGGGGAGGTTAGACGCGTGTGAGCTACGCAAGGTGGGTGGGGTAGGGGGTGGGGGTAGGGGTGGTGTGACCGGTTTGCTGTTTGCTTAAGGGGGGGAAATGGCCCAGCCGGGGTTGCCGGAGCCGCCCTTTCACGTATAAGGGTGGGACTTGCAGATTTGTCGTTGCGCATTACTTTGGGACTGGAACGACCTTGTCTGTCTGTCTTCTGTCTGTTTTGTTCGTCCATCCTCAGGTGCTGCTGGAGCTATCTCCCCCCGGTCTGCTGCCTCTGCCCCTGCTGCGGGCGGTGCTCATGTGCCTGGACCTGTGGGACCCCTCGGAGCACGCGCTCATGTCCCGCAAGCACCTCCTGACGGCCCTGCGGGGGGACAGACCGCCGGACAGCCTGCAGCCCCCCCGGGTGGTGCCCCTGGCCAGTGTGGGACAAGGTAACGTGGTGGGGGCCGTGTCCTCCACGTCCAGATCCAGATCCAGATCCAGATCGGGGGGGAGGGAAGGGGGAATGGGATCTAATAAGTTGGTGATTTGGTAGTTGTCAGGGGGGGAGGGCGAGAGAATAGGGCTGTCGGGACTCTGTATAGTCGCACATGCAGGAAGGCTAGCTAATTGCGTTTTCTTATCAGTCCATGTACGGTAAATCGTACATAATCATTATGCGACGGTCGTGTAGGTAAAGTGGGAGGGGTTTCGTGACAACGTACGGCTGAGCGGCGGGGTACCGTCTTGGCCGTACATGTGCACGACGGTGGTGACCCGCGCTCAGCGGCACATCCTGTCCCGCCCCGTCACTGGTGGACTTTTCCCCCAAGCGTGTGTGTATGTATGTACGTATGCATGTTGCAGGTGTAACGATGGCAACGCGACCACTGCCGAGTATCAGTCAAGGGTTGACTCAGGCCCTGTATGGCGGCAATGTGGACACGGGGCTCCCGGGGCTCCTGCCTGACCCGGCGCAGTGGGCGGAGTGGCACGGCAACGTCAAGACAGCGAACCGGCCTTCCGGTGGGTCGTGTGACCTCGTACAGGTGGTGGGGGTGGGTGGGGTGGGGTAGTCCGTGGCAGGGAGCGGCGCTCACTTTCCATCACCCTCCGTGGCCGGCCAGGTGTAGCGAGGGCAATGGGGGTCGGGCCCGTGGCTGACAGGGCGACTGGGGCGACTGGGGGGCCGTAACGCCTGCATGCATTCCGTGAGCTGTCTGGGTCTCGATGATGACTACTCCCGGCTCTGATTGGGGGTCAACTGCTGCTACTGCTACTTCTAATGCCATCGCGACTGCTTTTGTTACGTTTGTTGCTGCTGCCACTCTTTCTGCTGCTCGTGGTGCTTTTCACGTGTACTTGTGCGGCCGCCGATGTGTGTGTCTGTAGGGGCTGTGACACTTGGCGGTTCGCAGCTGCCCCCCAGTCCGGGGTTCTGGAGGGCCCAGTGGAAGTGGCACACCGCCTGGCTGGCGGCCAACACCGCCCACCGCCAGACGGCAGTAGCAGGTCCCCCAGCCACTGCTGCAACAACGTCCGCATCCACATCTACACTTGGACAGGGACAGAGCACCGCGGCTGCTCCCGCTGCGGTGGCGGCCACCAGCCCCGCTGCCACCACCCCCAGCCCCAACTGCCTGGAGTGCCGCATGTGGCCCCATGTGTCGGTGAGGCCGTGGGGGCATGGGGGAAGAGTTTGGGAGTGGGCTGTCGTACATTACGGCGGCTACATGGAGGGCTTTCGACTGCGTGAGGACCCAGGCTAATGTTTAATGCCTCACAAACACACCATTCTTACGTTCTGCCTAACAAGCTCATCAGTTCACCATACATCCTCCGGCGCTTATCACAGGTGGCAGCAGTGCCGTACATTAACGCTGTGTATGGCAGCGAGCTGGCTGCATGGACGAAAGCAGGTGCAGCTGCGGCGGGGGGTGCAAGTCCGCCGCCGCAGGGCCCTGGCGGCCGCCCCGGCCCCGAGCCCCCACCGGTAGGGCTGGAGGGAGGGTTGGGGTCCGTGGTGCCGGTCACCTACCCCGCCGCGCCGCCTGCGGGTCGCCCGGCCGGCCAAGGCGCGGGGCCTGTGGTGGAGGCGGTGGAGGTTGAGGGGGGCCCGGGGGCCCCTGATGCCGCTGCACTGGGGGGTGGGCCGCATGTCGCAGAGCAGCCCGAGGGGCCCCTTGCCACTCAGCTGCCGCAGCAGCCGCAGCCTCAGCAGCAGCAGGCGGTGGAGACGCCAAGGGACGGCGGGGACTCCTCTCTCGCTCCAGGGAAAGACCAGCCGGCTTCCCACAGGCCGCCAGTGCCCGCAGCTGGGCCGCTGGCCGACCCGCAGGCAGCTGTGCTCGGTGCAACATCTTCACCCGTAGCGCCTGCAGCAGTTCAGCAGCCCGCGCCTGTGGCCGACACGCCTCAGCAGCCGGGCACCACGCAGGCGGGGTTGCCTCAGCAGCCGGGCACCACGCAGGCGGGGTTGCCTCAGCAGCCGGGCACCACGCAGGCGGGGTTGCCTCAGCAGCCGGGCACCACGCAGGCGGGGTTGCCTCAGCAGCCGGGCACCACGCAGGCGGGGTTGCCTCAGCAGCCGGGCACCACGCAGGCGGGGTTGCCTCAGCAGCCGGGCACCACGCAGGCGGGGTTGCCTCAGCAGCCGGGCACCACGCAGGCGGGGTTGCCTCAGCAGCCGGGCACCACGCAGGCGGGGTTGCCTCAGCAGCCGGGCACCACGCAGGCGGGGTTGCCTCAGCAGCCGGGCACCACGCAGGCGGGGTTGCCTCAGCAGCCGGGCACCACGCAGGCGGGGTTGCCTCAGCAGCCGGGCACCACGCAGGCGGGGTTGCCTCAGCAGCCGGGCACCACGCAGGCGGGGTTGCCTCAGCAGCCGGGCACCACGCAGGCGGGGTTGCCTCAGCAGCCGCCTGCGGCCGCCGAGGTGGCGGAGGCGGGGGCCCCAGGGCCGGAGCCGCTTCCGTCCCCGCCCCCGCAGAAGGACGTTACTCCCAGGTCGCCACTTCCGGGCGGTGTGCTGGAGCCATCCGATGTGAAAGGCTCCGTGGCAGGCAGCGACCTCCCTGCTGCTGCAGCTCCTGCTGCAGCGGCTGCTACTGCTCCGGTGGATGTAGCGTCTGCTGATGCGGCAGATGCGGCTCCTCCTGTCGTGGGTGAGTCATCTTCAGCAGCATTAGCTGATGTACCGGCGGCGGTGGTGGCACAGGCACCCGAGAAGCCGCCTGCTGATGCGGCGGCGGCGGTGGCAGCGGTGGCTGCACCCTCAGTTGCACCACCGGTTGCAGGGGTGGCGGCGATTCGTGCCGCAGGGCCGGTGGAGCTCCCTGCAGCTGTCACTGGTGTTATTGCCGCTACTGCTCCAACCGCTGCAGCTGCTACGGCTACAGCAGCATTGGAGGTACCGCCACCTGAAGCACCGCAACCGGGTGAGGGGCCGGAGGTGCGCGAGGTGACCAGGGGTAAACCAGTTTCGGAGCCCCGCCAGCCGCCTGCTGGACAACAACAGCTCGTCCAGGTGCGTGTGAACCTGGGGGGTTAAGTGAATGTGGCGTGGGGGGTTTGACCAGTTGATGGTCCGTTTCGGGGGTCTGTGCTGCGGGATGCCTATGGGGCTAAATCCCGCCCATTTTCTGTCTCGTCCACAAAACCCTACAACGGGCCCCCTCGCACACGCAGTCCCCACAGCGGATATTACTTCATCGCAATACGTGTTTTCCTCTCCTGGCCCTCGCCCGACGTCTCCAGACTTCCACCCCGCCCCAGGTGCCGCCGCTATTAGTCCCCGCGCGTGTACTGTCGTACAAGGTCGTACTGGCGCCGGGTGCTCAGCTGGGTGATGTGGACTCTGTCATGTTGAAGACCAGCAGCGGTACCAGGACTGGTAGCAGCGCCGCAGGTGGGTGGCATGGGGAGCTGGGTGGAGCGTATCCCTCTGCTGGGGGGCGGTGGGGACTATGAAGGATCTGCAGGTGCAGGGGACACAGAACCCCAACATTGAGTCCAAACGCAGCTGCTCCTTTTCCTGGGCAACAAGGGAAAGCCTTTGGTCCTTTGGTGCGCTGCACATGCACGTTTCATTTCCGGCAATCTGCTGCTCCCCTTCTTCCCCCTTCCTCCCAGCCCCCTGCTACCTGGACAAGGTGGAGGTGATGTGCAGCAGCAGTGACCCGCCCCTGCTGTGGGAGGTGACGGTGCGGCGCTGGCTGCGACCTGGGGAGCCGCTGGGGCCCCTCAGACCCGACCCAGTCGCCTGGGAGGAGTGGGACATGGGGCAGGTGGGGAGATTGTGAAGTGCCCTGCTCCTTTGACTTATTCGCCGTGGGCTGTTATTGGCGTCCCGGCTTATGCTTAGAACACCTCCGCCTGTGCCTGAGAGGCGTGCCTGAGGGCGTGCCAGAGGGCGTCAGGGCCGCCACGGAGGGAGTTCTGCGGTGCCGCCATCAGAGGAGCTGCCTGTGCAGGGCAGTGAACTCACTGCAGTGGAGTTGTGGTTGGACAGGGAGAGAGCGCTGCAGAGGCAAAGCGGGTCTCTGCTCTGCGAGGCAGCCCCGCTGCTAACCTCCAGTTGATGCTGCGGAGCTGGCTTGGGACCCCTCTCACCAAATGGCCACCCGGTGGTTCCGATAAAGCTCCCCGCTTGTACACACCCTTTGCTAGGTCTTCTCGAACCTCACGTGCCCTTGAATCACGATCCTATTCGTTGGTTCTCCGCTCCGAAACCCGCATTTCCGCCCTGCCGTACGAGCAGGCTGGCGACTCCTCTGGAGCGCCTGGTTGTGTAGTGTACCTGAATCGCAACCTGGGGGAAGTCAGCTGGAGGACCCCGCCCCGGAGCCCACTGCCCGCATTGCCAGGTAAGGGGTGTCGGGGGGGGGGGCCCTCATGAGACGTACCTGCAGGGTGTGCGGCACATGCATGCAGCTGCAAGTGGCCGCCATCATTGGCAGGTGCAGGTGTAGTTGTAGGGATATTTGCAAGGTTGTGTCCGCTTGCCCCTACATGACTGCCGGGTGGCTGCCTGGACCCTTCACATCGTTCGGAAGGGGGTGGTGCGGGCCCGGGGCCCATCTCTATCCGCCATGTTACTCTAAGCAGTGGGGCCGCAGCTGCTGACCCTCCCCCCTGGAGCTGCCCCCGCATGCGCCTTTGTGCACATCCTCGGGTGCTCCGCCTGGGGCGTCTTCTGTCGCAAGGCATACACCGGTATTCATCCACCCGGTTTGCAGGTGCGGTTCCGAATCCGCAGCTGAAGGAGTGGACATGGCCCTCCCCCCGCCCCAGCCCCCGCCCCAGCTCTGGAACCCCTCAGTTGGCCTCGGGGGAGTGGGCCCAGCTGTCGGGTGTTCCCCCGCTGTCAGTGCCCCGTGTCCGGGTGCGCTTCCTGGACTGCTTGAAAAGCCCCACCGTGTTCCGAGCCGTGCGAGTGAGAAGCACCTACGAGCTGGGCTTCGGGGGCCAGCTGGGCGCTGTGCCTGGACAAGAGGTCGGGGACTCGGGCGGGGTGGAGAGGGGGGAGGGCTCGTGGATGAGTGCTTGCCAACCACCACACAAAACTGCGTCTGGGCCTTATGTATGTAGCCATGGACGGCGCCCCTTGGTCATGTTAGGGTTTGACATTCCGAGATGGGGAGTGGCCTTTGACTGCTTTGACTCCCTGCCGAGCTGTTCGCTACATGCCGGCATGCAGCCGGGTCGCCTTCCCCACTGCGAGGGGTGCCAGCGGCCTCCGCAGTTGATGGCTATGTGATGCAAGCTGCATGGAGAGTGCTTCATGCTATCGCGGACGGGGGGGCAGACCCCCGGGTGCACAGAGTAGCCTACTGCACACCGCCGGGTGTCACTGGATGCCGGGACGAGACCGGGCTGGGCTAGCAGCCTGCGGCTGTGGCTATGCTTGTGGCTGTAGCTGCGACTGTAGCTGCGGCTGTGGCTTTCCTTGCCAGGTCTGTGTTCATGTGCATTTATCGTACTAACTAGCACGACCTGGCCCTTCCTGTCTGCAGGTGCGAGTACGGGGGGAATGTTGCGGCCATTCAATTGCCGTTATGGCGCGAGGGGGATTCAAAGCGGGGGATCCCGAGGACACCAACTCCAAACGCCTCCAACCAGCCATGTACGGCAAGGGAACCAGCGGTGCTGCCCCTGGGCCGTCTGCCGCCAGCACCGCCGCCACCGCTGCAAGCACCGCCCCATTCGAGGACCCTCTGGGCGGTGGTCCGTTCCCGGGCGCCCGGGAGTGTGTGGTTCTGAGCTACTCTTTGGAGGCAGCTGCGGAGCAGCTGGGGGACGGGAAGTACCTGTGGCTGGACGGCTATGTGGCCCTGGATGACAGCTCAGGTGGGTGGATGCGGTGTGAACTTGAATGTACTACCAGAGGGGCCCTTCTTGGAGGTGCTGATGGTTTGTGTGATGATTTGTGTGCAAATTGGTGGATGAGTGATGATGGGTGGGTGGTAGTGAGTGAGCTTCTGGGCGTGATGTGGGTGGAGGAGCAGCACAGCGGAGTTCCGCCTTGGGGCTGTTGGCGTATCTCTCTTGGGTAACGTCAGTAGCTGCTGACTAGCGTCCATCCGCCTGGTGGCCCGCCTTTGTTGGCCTGGTGGTCTGTTTCCATGGCAGCAAACAGTACGATGACTGTAGTGAGGTTGACTGGTATCATTAGCGGATGATGTGCCTCGCTAACTGAGGGCGTTGGCACTACTCCTGTGGACACGGTAGGTGACTAACTAGGTACGGCCCAGCCTGTCGGTCTGCTTTCGTACATCGCTGGTGTGGCCCTTCACCCCGCGTGCAGGCACCCCTCCTGCCCCTGTGCGGTTCAGCGTGGTTCGAGACGGGGGCCTGGTGTGGGCGAAATGGGTCCGGGCGGCTGGGGAGGTGCACCGCTGCTGTGTGCCCCTGCTGGGGTGCAGGCAAGTGGGGTGCGAGGTGCACACCTTGGGGGGTTGCAGGACACGCGCCACAGCACAGGCCCGAACATACGCCGGGTTGCAGGAAGCCGACAGGCAATGAAACCACGTCGTGCGCCACCTAACCTACACCATATGCACAATCTCCACAAGCAAAGGGACCTCTCTGTGCCCCGGCTTAACGTGCCGCCGCCGCCGCCGCCGCCTTGATGATCCCCTTGAGGAGTACTCAGCCGAGATCCCGAACCAACCTGACAACCCACCGCACCTCAACCATTGAACCCCTTTTTTTATGTGCTTTCGGGTAATGACCGATTTCGCATTGGCCTATTTCGTTAACTTGACACCTTTGCTTGTCTGGTTCCCGGTTGCAGGCAGTTGCAGCTGGTCGTGGAGACCGACTTCAGTGGCGGCTGTCGGGCCGTGTGGCTGGACCCCTGCCTGCTGTGCGGCCCGCTCGTGGATAAGGCCTTGACGGCCGCACTGGAGAGAGCGGCGAGCAGGGAGAACAACGAGGTGCGGAGGTGTGGGGCTCGGGGGCGTCAGGGGGGTCTAGGGGAGGAAGACAGCCGGGCGCACGGGTTGGGGCTCGGGGGCTTGGGTGCGATTGGATACCTTTTCCAATATCTCGCGGCGTCGGGGGCACGGCCAGGGGTAGCTCGTCGTCAACTGCACTGCCTGGTCAGTCCGTATGGCAGGGCTGCGGCTGCGAGTTGAGATGTAAGTTGTATGTGGGAACACGCGGCTTAGGTCACATGAAGTCGTAGGGTGTTGTTGGGGCAGAAGGTAAAAGCCCAGCAGGGCAGGATGAAAGCCTTTTGGCCTCGCTAGGTTTGGAGTGGACTGACCTTGTCGTGGGCTGCACTGGAGGCCAGGGGGGGGCGTACGGGCCCCAGCTTCCATCCGAACCCATGTCGACCTCATCCTGGTTCCTTGGCTTTTCCGTCGTATGCCCCTCAGGTCGCGGACTGCTCGGGAGGGGACGTCAAAGTGTCGTTCGTCACCGAGGCGGGAGGAGCCGTCATGTACATGGCCCCTGCACACTCGGTGCCTGCAGAGGTAGTGCTGAAGGAGAGGGGTTACGAGGAAACAAGATACCCGAGGGAGATGGGCGGGTGGCGGATGGGTGTGCTTGGGAGGGGATCCCACTGAGCCACTGAGCCATGGAGGGTTCTTGCCAGGGCCGCAGGAGGTACGGCCACGGTTAAGGACACCTGACAATCTCCGACCGGCTCCCCTCTGTCCGCTGCCCCTTTCCCCACCTCCCCCACCTCCCCCACCTCCCCCCGAACCAGGTATCTCGCGCTAGCAGCACTGCCAGCTACCGGATCAGTGTCTTCACGGGGCCCGAGAAGAACGGCGGCACCCGCGGCAAGGTGTTCATGCGACTGCAGGGCAGGCAGGGGACGGGAGCGAACTCTACCGCCGTCAAGAGCAGCCTCGTGTGCATCAACCCGGACGGCACTGTCCTCAAAGAGTGGGTTTGGCAGCGACATGGGTTACGGTCCTGCTATGTAACCCAGGGTGGTTGTGGACGTGCCAGTTGCAACCCGGTTGCGACATGCCTCGAGCCGCGAAAAGTCAGTCTGTACGTATGTGCATATTTGGTAATCCAGCTGTACTGTACTTCCAACATTGGGCGGTGGCAGCTCCAGCTGGTTATTAGTCGCTTGGTGACGTCCGGTGACCCCGTCTGAACACACCGCCCGGGGGTACCGCTGGATATCAATGCACGTGTCATACCATACATAGCTTACCTGTACGTAATCGGATCCCAGAGCCCACCACACACCCGCTGTGCACCCTCCCTCCCTCCCGCCCTGCCGTTGCGCACCTGGCCACCTGGCCCGCCAGAGGTGACAAGTACTCCGTGTTGGAGCCGCTGAGTCTGCCCTGGATGGATGAGGTGGAGGGTGTGGTGCTGCAGCACTGCCCCGCGCCCGCCGGCCTGCTGGGGGCGGGCGGGGCAGTGGGGGGAGCCAGTGACTGGAGTATACAACATGTGGAGGTGTCCTGGTGGGTGCGGGTGGGTGCAGTATTGATTCCAGTCATACGGGGAAGGGACATGGCGACGTCGCCACTATACGACAGCATATAGACAGCGGCCAATAGGCTGTACGGAGGCGTGTTGCAACGTTACGGGATATATCGATCAGCTCCCGGACGGCCACCACACCAACATCGAAAGCACTTCCCCGAGGCTCCTGATGAGACCGATCCCCAAGTCCCGACCCCGCCTCACTTGCTGGACCCCTTACCGCCTTATCGGTATTATTGAGCCCTGTCGGAAGGGTCTAAGTTCAACCTACTCCCGTTCTCCATGTCCGCGTGTGTTCAGTGAGGAGACGGGTCGCACCTGGTACTTCGTTGCGGGTGGCTGGTTCCTGGAGCTGGCCAGGAAGCAGGCGGCGGGGGCAGCAGGGCAGAGGACTCCGGGGGCCGTCAACAGGTTGCCCCCCGCCCAGCTGGAGCTGGTGCTGCCCCGGGTTACATCCCCCACACAGCTCAAGGTGTGGAAGTGGTTAGGGGTAGCGGTGGTTGAATGGCTGTGAAGCTGTTGAACTGGTGGTTGTAGAGGTTGACAGTAGGGAGGGGCGCACTTCCTGGGCCAGTGCCAAATGCTGCTTAGCCGCCCTGCTCCTTCTGGGTGTCCGGATTTGTTTTCCTCGGTAACATCTGGCCTCAAACCCCCGCTGCTTCCCCCACCCCACCCCTGCAGGTGGTGTTTCACATCATCAGCTCAGGAAAGGGTGTGGGAATGGGCATCGATGGCGACCTGCAGGTATAAGCAGGTGTATGATGCTGGCCAAGTCCCTTGCATGTCCTTACTCGCACATGACTGTAGATCGGCCTAACCTACTCGTCCCTCACACGCCCTCGTGTTATTATGTTTGTTTCCCTCAGATGGTGCTGGTGGGTATGGACGGCGGTGGCTACCAGTACGCCCCGCTGACCCTCCCGGGCCGCTCCATTGATGGGCCCCACGAGAGCCGGCTGCTGGAGAGCCCCCTGCCGCTGGGGGAGCTGCAGTCCGTGGAGCTCAGCTGCAAGTGAGGCAACAGGGAGGGGGGCTGCATGGAGCCAGAGGCGGGAGGACGGGGTGCTTAGGGGGCAACTTGATGGCCCCCTTGGTGGTAAGGGCAGCTGGAAAGGCCCTGTGGCTATCTTGGCGCCATGGGGGCAGTGAAGAGGAGATCGTGGGTGCGGCCAGGAATGGTCACAAGTTAACCATTGTCATTCCGGAGCAGTGGAGGGGTAGGTGGGTTCCATGCACCCTGGAATGTGCCCTGGGCACCCATTCTGCACTGCCGCACCTCTGTGGGTCTGAAGGATTGTGCATGTACCGTTAAGGTGCAGCGTCGTTCAGGTGTTTGGAGGGATCCGTAATCTCTTCCCTGATGTCTCCGTCCGTCCGTCAGCTGTGTACGGCCCCCTAACCCGCATATGTGTCGGTGCCCTGTATCTGTTTCACAGGCAGCAAGGCTTGCTGGGTACTCGTCTGCAGTTTGTCGAGGTGTGTCGGGACTTTGCTCTGCACTGGTACTCCGTGGTGAACGAAGCCGCACCCGAGCCCGGCTACACTTCTTTCACGTGGATCCTTTTTGCTGTTCCCCGTGCGGCAGGTGGTGCGGCTAGTAGACGCAAAGCACTTCCTTTTCCTTCCTCCAGCCCTGGACCCCTCCGAGGCAGCAGACACCGCGGGGCCCAGTCGGCTGGTGCTGCGGGCCGCCACACAGCCGTACTTCCGCATATCCACCTTCACCAGCGCGATACCCGAGGTGAGTGGACGGGTAAGAAGGTCGGTGGCGTACTCACACCACCGGGAGACTCACGAGCCATTAGCAATTAGGCAGGAGGTGAACACAGGAGGAGAATATGACCGCGTTTCAACTCTTATGGTCGTGGTGCCTGTTTGCAAGGATGTTAGTTCTCCCCTCCCCCCCCAACACACAGGTCAATGGACGCCCTGTACTGCGCTGAGCCTGCCCGGTTGCAGGGGCTGTTGCCATGCCGCCCCTATCCCCACGGCCCGGCCTCTCTCAAGGTGGCCCTCCCTGTAGTAGCTCGTACACAGTACGGCACACATAACGTCTACAAATACGCGCTAAGCGCTCCACCAGCCTCTCGCGAGGCCTTTTCAGTGGCCAGCTACCACACTCCCTCTGTCGGTCTCCTCCTTCCTACCCCCGTCCCCTGCCGCCGGCGACTCTCCCTTCCTTCAGGCCAGCACTGATGCCCGAGTGTACATCGACCTGTTCGGCGCCCGGGGTAAACTGCTGGACCTGTACCTGCGGGATGCAACGGGGGACAGCTTCAATGAGGGCTGTGAGGTGAGCGGCCGAGGTGGGCTCGTGATAGTGGTGGTAGTCATGGCGGTGTCATTCTTTGTGATGATGACGCTCACCTGCTATTAAACCTCGCCTGCCCGTTCTTGCTTACATTCGCATCCATAGTGACTGGTAGGTGCCTATCGTGCTAACCTACATCGTACTGTGAACACAAGCAGATCGAAGAGGAACCTCCGCGGGGGGGTCGCTGAATGTGCTACTGCCTACTGATGCAACCCTCGTCCTCCTCCGGCTGAGTTGCTGACCACCCGGTTACACCACACGTGAAATTTCTATGGGTGCACGCACGAGTGAATGAATGAATGAATGAACTCAAGCGAGGAAGGTCTCCTGTGAAACGACGGCGAATGACAGAAAGGAATATGCCCACCCAAACGGAAGTTATCATGTTACATGTGGTGGCTTAAGTAACCACCTCTTACACCCCTTAACTTGCGAATGTGGATTTGCATGAGCTGGAGTGGCAAAGGGTGAACCAGCCTAGTATTGCTGCGGGTACCGGGGTTCAATTGTGTCACGGCTCTTAGACTGCACAAAACTAAACCGCTTATGATCTGGCAGCCATTCTTCTGTACGCTCGAAAGCTTCATTTGTCGCTTTATACCGCCCCCTTTTTAATCCGGAGCGAAGTCGAGTTTCGCCTCGTTTTGCCTGGCAACCGCGTTTCCCTATCGTGGTCCTGACCTGGGTTTCCCGCATTGCGTCCGCCGGGGACACCGCTTGAAGGGTCCTGCCGACATGAAGACGATGGCCTTTTGCATGAAGATAGGTGCGAGTTATGGTCAAGGTTAGATGCGGACCAGGGACCGGCGTAGCTCGGTGCAGCTGACACGGCGTCGTCAGATCTGACATAAGGCCCGCGAAGTGGACTACCCTGGAGGGGACAGGAGGAATATGCCAACCGACCTCGTACCGACCCCGCAGACACAACCGCTTTGCAAGCCGAACCTCGGCTTCCACTTCAAGCTATGCTTTTACCAAACAGATACGAAGGGGTCGTTTCCACTCAAGAGGATAAACGTCGCGGATCAACCCCCTGTTTTCCATTGATGCCTGCGCAAACGGCTTAGTTGTTGGCAAAGTTACCTCGCCTTCATAGCCTTTGGCCCCCATATGGAGCGAAACGATGTGGTAAGCTCCTTCCAAGGACTTCCGTGCCCTAATCCGTGACGTTAATTCTAAGTGGAAGCACCCCCCAAGGTACTAAGTTCTCCTACCCCCCATGTAACCTTACTCGGAGTCTATCCCTCATTTCCCGCCAGGACGTATTTTTCTTCCCGGATCCCGGGCTGGGTGACCTGGGCAGTGTGTGCATCTCGCACGATGACTCAGGTGAAGAGCTGACTAGGGCTTTTAGGGGTTTTAGGGCTTTTAGGGCTTTTAGGGGTTTGGATGGGGGTTTTCAGGTCGACCTGGACGAGCGGAAAACAAAGTAGGTGTGCTGCTCCTCTTGCTGGCCTGCCGTTGGCGGCCCCGGCCTTATTACACGCGATGGCAAGCACCTGCCGCCCCCGCCGCCATGTTCTGCAGGGGACTCTCCCAACTGGCATCTGGACCGCGTGGAGATCACCCACACCGGCACCGGGCGCACCAGCGTCTTTGTGTGCAAGCAGTGGATAGGTCTGGGCGCCAACCGCCGAGTGGGTACCGTGCAGTGTGTGGAGCTTTCTTGGTGTGTGAATGAGATTAGCTTGTACAGCATTTGTGCATGTACGTGTGCATGTATGTATGTGCGTTTTGGGTTTCTGGGAAGCTGTTCTACCGGCCTGCCTGGACACTGATCAGGTTCTCCTGCCCCACTACATGTACATCCACATGGCTTGTGGATGGAATGCAGGACGGAGGTCAGCCTGAGGGCCGCTTCGGACCGGATCGGGTGAGTACGGTGCGTACCTTAGTGTGCTGTTGGCGCTACAGAGCCACTGAGGGGGTGGTAGCCATCCTGCTGCACCTTGTGACCAGTGCGATGGTAGGCAGTAGGCGGACTGACGACCGAAAGGAAGTTCTGCATTTGTTTACCTTTTGCATAACACCGCTCGGTCCACATACATGTGTCTCTACTGTTTCCTTTCTGGCCCTTCCTGATTGCAGGTATTGGAGCGTGTGCTGTACCCCACACATGTCCTTGCGGCGGTGAAGGTAAGCGCCTGACTACTCCTAGACCCTAAAACACCTGAAGAGCGATACTATTCTGTATCACGTATGGCTGCAGGTCTCTTAAGACGTTTAAAGATGTTGGCTGAATTTTTATTACTTGTCTGCCTGCCTGTATGGAAATGGCTTTCTCGCCCGCTACAACCTTTGGTGTTCACTGGCCCTTTATCCAGAATGGGACACCTCTTCTCCGCTACCACGTCATCTTTCACACGGAGAGCCCGCGGGGGGAGCTGAGCCACACTGCGGAGGCCCTGCAGCTGGTGGGGCAGCAGCAGCAGGTGTCTGGCGACGGGGTGAGTGCTGGCCCGAGTGGGGGGCCCGGGGCAGGAAGGAATGTGAGTGGGCGGACACACATACACGCAAGCACGTGCAACGCAGTGCACATGCACTTATTTGATACAATTGGTCATAACACGCTCTTCACGTGTGACGCTTGCAGGGCGTGCTCATGTATGGTGTTTGTGAATTGCTCGACATGAACGCCTGTGTGTTTACAGCGCTTATGAAATGCATGACACACATGTGCGTGTGGATGACGCCAGCTAGATTTCCTCAGACTGAACACAGGCAGGCACGAGCGTGGCTGGCTAAATCGCCTTGGGAAATCCTGCTAGTTGGGATTGCATTATCTTGCAACTATCCAGGACTATCCGAATGTCGCACCTGCCGACTGCCGCCAGCTGCTGCCCTCACTGCGACCCCAAGTACAAATGAAGATATGGAGATGAACTGCATGTGTTTGGGAAATGCACTGCTTATGACTGCTTGAGTGCAAAGTACGGGAGCAAACTCGGGTTTCAAGGCTCTCCACTGGCATAGCTAGTTTTCTCTCCGAGGTCTGGGAAACTAGGCACGCAGCGCTCCGGTGCTTCACGCTCAAACGGGGGCGGGAGGACGACGATAGTCGCCCCCGACAGCGTAACATTAAGTTCCATGATCGGCCCATGGGGTCCCCGGCTTCGACGGACCCCTTCGCATTTGTGTGGACACATAGCCCCGACCGATTTAGCTTGCTTTGGCTAATGTGGGTTTGGGTGTGCATTGTCGTACATTTCAGGGTGGTTTCCAGTTTTCCGAGGTTGTCATTTTGGACAGCGGCCGAGCAGATATGGACTTGGAGCTGGATATGCAGTACGTACGGCACATCCAGACGATCTCTCGAGGAGAGGCTCAACGCGGCCTCGAGGATGGGGATGCAGCCCCGCCGCCTCCTACTGGAGCCGCGGTAAGTGTTCCGCCAAGCAGGGTTGCATCATCTAGCCATCTGCTCCTGTGTACCAGCTTACCTGTATCTTTGGACCGTACTGTCTGTAAGTGGTGTACGGCGCTGGCCGGACATTAAGTGGTGTTACACGTAACCCCTTTCTTTCTCAGCTGCGTGTCGCGCATCCATAACGACTCTACGTTTGTCCGAATCTTGAGCTTGGTTCAGTTTGTGCTAGTGCTTCCCGTGCTTTTGCTTTGTCCACTAGCACTACCTACTCTTTTGAATCCCTGGTGTCACCTTGGCAAGGCTTACACAACGCTCTGACCTGAGGCTTCTTGTAACACAAAAACGTTTCATTACGTGTTTGGCAAGTAAGTCTCCTTCTCTACATCCCACTTCTGGCTGGAACACTTACCTCTCCCATCCCCACTAGGCTCGCCGTACATACCAGGTGGTGCTCAAGAAGCTGGCCGTCTTCCAGCCCCGCGCCAACATAGTGCTGCAGGGGGGGCTGGGTGCCAGGCAGCTGGCGGTTGTGCTGCATGGCTCATTGGACAGTTGCAGGTGAGGTGTCCGTGGGTGGGGTGCACCTGCACTGCCTAGGAGGTGTAGGCTGCCGGTCATCCCCCCATGCGTGTGTTGTATGTCGCACTTCTCCTATGCAAAGTTGATGAGGTGTATCCTGCCTCACTAACCGGCTAGGTCATTCACTCGCCTAGCTGCTATTGGCTGCTGCAGGCCCATTCTTCTGGGAGCTGACAATTGCACCACTCCGTGGATCAATCCGTTCACATCTCAGGCTGATGACGTGTTTCAGGTTTGGCGGGTCGGTGGGTGTAAGGCGCCCGGAATCCGGAGGGTGCGGGGCGGCCGTTGTGGTGGTCGTGGTGGTGGTGGTGACCGTGGTAGTGCTGCTGCTCGGGGTGTCTGGGTGAGTAGCGAGGTTGGTGACGGTGCTTCTGCTTGGTGATCGAGCTAGCTGCGCAAGATGTGGAGCACCTCCCCTAAGTAACGGTTAAGGGGCTCCACGAGGATGTCGGCCTCGGCTGCTGCTGCGTGTAGAGAGCTGGTGTGTTTGGACCGCTGAATGTAGGGTTTGAGGTCTGTCTTCGGCAACAGTCACTGCAAGACTGAAGGCGTTAGTGGCCCTTCACGTGTGGCTTTGCATGGCCTGCACTTACCTTCACATTCAAATAGCTGGCATCTGCTTTCCCATCTGCCCAACTGGCGCGTGTCCACCTAGCAGGTCTGTAGCCACCGGCAGTTAGTTTCTTCCTTCTGTGCTCGGTGGTGGTGGTGTGTTGGGTGGTGTGACTGCAGGTGACATCTGACACCCCTCTGGGATCCCGGCTGCTGCGGGTGGATGTACGGCTACCGGGCACTGCTTCCCCCGACTGGGGTATTTTGTTGGAGGTAGGTGCAGTCAGCCTACAGCCGGGCAACAGCCCGCAACCCGGACCTCGTCTTCGGGCTCCTACCTAATCCGCTGCATCCGCAACCCTAAATGTCTTTCTCGTCCGGGTTAGTTCGCCGTGTTCTGTTCTATTCTGTTCAGCATAATAATCAGAAGTAATATCAGGAGTTGGCTTCTCCAAGTGGAGCAGCAACTGAAAGGTCTTCCTGACGGACTCAAGTAAGCCAACTGGCCCTCCGCCTATTTCCATGAGAGGGAACCACTTGTTGGCACGTGCATGTGTTCCTGTATTCCCGCCCTCGTCGTCGTTCTTGCCGCAGTCTGTGACTATTAGGGATCCGTCCACGGCCATGGACGACCCCTGGGAGTTCTTCGCCGGGTCCCGGGGCCAGTGGGTGGGCGTATCTCCGGACACCCCCGAAGGTGCGGCAGGAGGTACTCAGGCGGTACACCTGCTGCCAGCGGGGTGCTGTGCAGTGTCATTTGTGAGCAGGTGGGTGCAATGAGAGCGGGCCCACCATGTGAATCGAAACATGAGAGTTGGAGGTGACATCGGGTCATGGATGTGTTTATCTTCTACACCCACGCTTTTCTGTGCATAAATAGTAATTGTAGGGAGGCTTTGGCATCTCCCGCGAGTACTCTTTGTCTGGTGTTAAATTGGCGCAAATTGCTAGGAGGTTGGAAAATTCCCTGATCGAATCCGGATATGAACACTTCCTAGGGCAGACGTTGAGGTCGCACTGTCCTTGCCCAGTATGGAATACGTTCCAGGAGCAGTATCTCCTTCCCTCATGCATAAGCCGCTGCAGTGCCTTCGATGTCCTGTAGGCCACTTAGCAGTGATAAAGTTAAATGCATGGGTTATGAGCATATGAAGGACGCTATGAAGTGGGAACCTGAACGCCTGGCAAGGATGCTGGAACGCATATGGTCCCACCGCAACTCTATCGTTCCCTTTGGTCGTTAGTATACTTCATCACTTGTTTCGTTGGAAGTGCGAGGTAGGATGGTGCTTATAGGCGATTTGGCAGCCCTTGAGCCCTCGGCTCGTACTAGGGTGGTTTGCAGGTACGGGGAACGCACCCACGACCGTGTAACAACAACAACAAAAATGCATGGGTTATGCATTTGAACTATCCAGCGTTACTTTTCCAGTCCATGCATGCCGTGCTGCCTGCTGCTACTTGTCAATCATGAAACCCATGCACAGGCCGCTGCAGGACCTGGTGGCGCTGCATGTACGACATGACTCCCCGAGTTTGCGGCCCGGCTGGGGGCTGCGTTGCATCGATGTCCTGGTCAGCCCGGCCCCAGGAGCGCCCGTCCGGGGTGACATGTCCACAACGGCTGCGGCCGCGGAGGTCGCCTCACCAGCAGCTACCGCGGGCCAGCAGCAGCAGCAGCAGCAGCCGGTGCTGGCAGTCTCTTCCTGGCTGTACCACTTCCCCGGGCTTCCAGAGCAGCCCCGTGCCTGTTGGCCTTCCAGCACGGCGCCCTTTATCAGGTCATACTGCTGCCTTTGCTTGAGTGTCCTTGCACTACTGCGTCTTGTACTAAGGGCATGAGTTTGTGCGTTAATTCTTCTGTGGCAACATGGTAATCGCTTTGCAATCTGTTCGTTGGTGATATGTCGGTACAAGTGTTCAATAATTCGCCCATTCCATATGAATTAGATCATCGTGTTCCTAATCATCGTCTCAGAGGCTCCACTGGCTTCTGCACCTTCACTATCAGGTGACAGAAAATGGAAAGAGATGGTGGATGTCCCTGGCTGTATGATGACCAGCTAGCCAGTGTGGATGTTTCTTTCCTGCACCAGCTGCTCTTTCATGAACGATTTCCTATGAGTATAATCGTACATGCAACCAACCTGACAAGGGCCGTGTGCATGTCTACATGCTGACACATGTGCCTGCAACTCCACGTGCGTCCATCCGTGCATCATCTCGCTGTTCCGCTCAAAAGGCACTTCCTGACGGACAAGTACCTATCACAGCCCTTCCCCCCTCAAGCCTACTTCAAGTCGCCACCGATATCCTCACCTCAGCTCCAGGGGGTGCCAGCCGTGCCGCCACCAGCTGCTACCACCCAGCCGCAGTTGGAGGAGGAAACTGGCGGTGGGGGGCTGATGGCGCCTGTTGACACAGCCGCCACCGAAGCCCTGATGCAGACTAACCAGGAACCGGATCTGGAGCGGCTGCAGGTGAGGGTCGCAATACGATGTTATTATAGGGTGGTATAGCTTCACCAGCGGCCCCCTTTCCCGAGGCAGTTCCCTGCTCTCCCCTGCTAGAGGGGCACCCTAATCCGTTCACCCCATCCGACTTCAGAATGTATTCGTTGGGTTCAGCAACTCACCATCAGCATCCAACCAAATTTAGCGGATCAACGGCACCTCAACTTCGATATTTTCACGTCCTACACCGGCCATAAGATGGGTTGCCACCTCCCATTTCCACACTTCTCATACACCCGAGAAGTTGGCAGGCGGATTTGAACCCGGACACTCCGGGAGCAGAAGTCAGGCCTTAACCTCTGCCAGCCGCCTGCAATATGTTTGCAAGACAAGAGGGTTCTACCGAGGCCTTCAGAGTATCGGCACTCGAATTCGGGCATGCATTTCATGGTTAATATGATCTTCCTCCCAACCCATCCGCTTGCTCGGGCTGCGGTGCAGGCTTAGAATTGATGTAAGGCTTTGGAACGCTGTGTATACGGTCCCAGCAAATGTTTGGGAAAGACCGCACGTTAGCCTGGTTTTTATACTTTCTTATTGTTAGCATTTTTTGTCATAGGAGCTGTCCGCTGAAAAGGCCTCTTAAGATGCAGCAGAGCACGTTTGCATGCCCTTACTTATCACCGACCCGCTGATCCCCCTGATTGATGCTGGGGTTTCCCTGGCTCGGTGTGTAAGGCGCCCCATTGCAGACTTCTGCCTTTTATTGTCATCAAAGTTGTTTTCAAGGCACATTTGTGTACGTGTGCTGTGTTTTAGCGTCGGCATTGTCCTTATTAACACAGGCATAAGCGCTTGCTGGCTTCGAAGTGACAGCAGTGGGGGCTATTTGGTGTTGTATCCTGGGCACATCACGGAATGTGCATCCACCGATCGGTAACTTTCCTGTAGCAGTTCTAGTCGTGATAACTGGTATCGAGCAGATATTTGACCTGGGTTTGAATCTCATATAAAGCAGATTGCTCTGAGCGGGAGGTGACGGGCCCATGAGCGCTGGTTATCCTGTGGGTTCTGCCTGAGATCGGCCCTAAGGTCGAGGATGCCCTCTATTGCTAGAGGGGGAAAATGTTGTATTTTGGGGGTATTAGGGGATCCGCATCCACCGGTCGGTACTTTTCTGTAGCAGTTGTGGTCGTGATACAACATTTGGCTGCAAATATGTGTGATTGCCATCGTTGGTGCAGGCGCTGACAGAGGAGTACCGGGCGGAGGTTGCGGCCTACCTGCAGTCGCTATCGAGCCCTGGGGCTGCTGGGACGGACCTTTTTACCCTCATGAGGGCGAGGATGCGGGTATGTATGTGTGTACACGTGAATCGGTGGTTGCTGCACTGGTGCCGCGGCTTTGATAGCTGGTCCTATCGGTTGGGTTGATCTACCTTGACTTTGGGTTTTATAACCCTAAGTTTTAAACCCCCAAACCCTATAACCCTAAGACACACAGGCTTCATCCCCGTCATCTTCTGGAGCTAGCAGCAGCTCCCAGGTCCAGATGTACGAAGCCCCGAGCCCAACCATGGAGTGGCTGTTACCACAGACCGTGGATCCGTGTAACCCTGCATGCCTGTTAAGGGAAGCTTCCCTCTGCTGCACCTTCCTCCACTGCACGTAGGCCGAGCCCAACCTGCTGCCCAGGGAGTTCCGACGGCTAGACAGGGACAAGGACGGGAAGCTCACCAGCCAGCAGGTGGGTGGGTGGGAGTGGTGCTCTGGCCATATTGAGGGTCCATGGTTGCACGGGTACTGTGTGCTTATGGCCGACAACGTTTATATGCTATGTGAATGGTTGAAATGTGGACTCAACACATACGCAAATGAATGGGACATTGCTTAATTGTTCGTTCTATTTCCCCTTGTTTACCCTGTGCAGATTTACACATTGGTTCCTGGGCTCCTCCCGGTGGAGGTGAAGTGCTCTGAGCAACAGTCCATATATTTGGGGGCCATGATAACACTGGGGTCTGAGGAGCCCCTGGACCAGGCGCAGGTCATGTCCGCTATCAAGGCCTGTCGGGGCGCTTACAAAGAGGTGAAAATATCGGCAGGGTTTGGGTCCTGAAGGGAGTGAAATGTGACACCTGCAGGCGTGCAAACTTTAGATGTAAGAATTAAAGATGGACGCATATTAAGGTTGTGCGCTATGCTTTCATGCGTATCACGCTCCCTGTGTAACACCAGGCAAAGAGTACTCAGGGAGATGCCAGGGGAGCTGATCCCTTCTTACATTCCTCCCTCCCTCGAGTGAACGTCCTTGGGCGCCCCTGGGCATATCCCGTAGGATTTTGGTTGTTTGAGATCCCGTAGGATTGTGCATTTATTTGTTATTGTGACATTTCGTCAGTCCCCGTCCGAGATGGAGGACTTTTGATTTTACTCAGCTGGTAGACTTCTCGCCCACCCGGGCATCCACCTTAGGGGTAAGAGAATGCTGCATCTAGCCTGGTGTGTGATATGTTCGCAACCGGATTCGATCCGCGGAGTTCCCACCTCCTAGCAATTCGCACCAATTTAACACCAGGCAAATAGTACTCAGGGAGATGCAAGGGGAGCTGATCCCTTCTTACACCCTGGGTCACCTATGTTTTCCTCCCTGGGTCGGGTGTTTGCAGGCCGCATCCATGGTCCGCATGGTGGAGAGCGGTGGCGTGGACTGGTACCAGGTATGTCGTGAGTCGGGCAAAGTGATTAATGACAATCCCCCGTCATCTGCCTACTGTGATGCTGGAAAAGCCCCATTAAGGAAGAGGATCTATGATGACAAGGTCTAAGTTCGAATTTGGGTTGGGACACAAATGTCTTTGTTGCAGCTTTGATTGCCGTACTATCAGTTGGATCCGAGTTTGGCCACGGCTGGTCAGTGGCCAAATGCCACGGTTATATGCATAGTCCGAAATATGCACCTGGTGGCACCTGAAATAGAGGTGGTCCGCTTGAGGGCGGCGGGTTGGTTGAACAACCAACCACATGCCCGTGGACGGTTTCAGGAGACTGGCAACACGGATAGGGGCCGCTGGTGTTAACCTGCGAGAACATAATGCTAATAACGAATAGCTATAGCGACTCCCAACCCTTCATCGTTGATCCCCTTAACACACGCTGGCGTTCTTGAACTTTTTTCACTTAGGGTTTGCATGTTCTGTTCTGTTCATGCATGTCCTGTTCGTTCTGGCCAAGATGCCAATTTGGTTATTGACCCTGACTTTCCCTTTCATGCATACTGTTACATATGCTCCCATACATGCCAGTTGGCCCAGGAGGACGGTCTGGGTGTTGGGTTGGCGCTGTGCCGCCTGGCAGAACAACTTGTGCAGCCCGACAACATTCAAGGTGCTGTGGAAGCCTTCCAGCAGTACGACACAGATGGTAGTGGATACCTGGAAATTGGTGAGTGGCTTTATAGCCTTCTGTATGGCGATGATCAAGCTATTGCATGCCTGGCAGTAATCAGTATTGACCAGTTTGGAAGTCACACAGTTCGGGCTTTCACAAGATGTACATACCGTCCACCATACAGGGGAGTTATGCAAGGCGCTGCAGTCCCTCCCTGACCTGACGCTGGGTAGGAGGGAGATGCGACTTCTGCTGGCGTACCTGTTCCATTTTGGTGACAAGGACAAGTGGGTAACATTATGTTTTGTTGATGTTGAAGGAGATGGTGTTTATTTGTGATCCTGTACACATGCATTCTCAACACGTCCGTGGTTTCGCTTCTGGTAGGCTACCTAGCCACCTGCGGCTAGCTGCTGGAATGGTGCAACACAACTCCTTGTGATGTCCCTCGATGTTTGGTATGGAGTATTCTATACCCTCCTACAGGATAACCATGCTCACGTTCTAGCTGATTTCCAATTCCGCCACTTCGGTGCCATCACATGATGTCTGCCCGTTAACAGGTAACAACGTTGTTATCCCTCTACTACCACATGTCGGTGTCATTCAGGGATCTTCGGATGTCGGTTTTGGAGCTCCAGAACTCGCTGGTGCCCTTCGTGCCCCGGCCACCTGCAGAGGAGCTTGAGTGGGCCTACCAGACCTACAAGGCCTCACATAACCTGGCGGCACTGCTGCGGGCCGTCAACAAACTACAGCCGGCGCTGCTGCCATCGGCTTGTATGAAGGTCAAAGCAGCAGCGGTCTCTGCAGTTGCAGCACAGCCTTCTGAAGCAGCAGTAACAGCAGCCTTGCTTGGCGAGGGTGTTGACTCAGTGCCTCTAGCCCTCTTGGTGGACGTTGTGGATGCTGTGGTCCCGGGTAGGTGTGCAAACACACACTGTAGTATTGTGATGTACTGCATTGTGATATAGCATATCCTAAACTTGTTTGCCATGCTTTCAGTACCTTTCATACTAAGATAATTCAAAAATGCATGTACTGCACCTACATTAAGGGTTACCTAGAGTGCACTTCGCACAGAAGTGTATTTAGCTGCTTAACAACGGGATGTAATGTGCACACACACACACACCTGCATGTGTGCATGTCGTCGGTAAATGGGGCAAAGCCTATAGACCACCTATTTTCAGGCTTATCCATTATACCATGCATGGCACGATCTGTAGACCATTGTTCTATACCATTAATAATGTCTATTCTCGGTCCTATACATGAATAGGTTACCGACGGTCTTCCTATCGCCCATACACGCATGTAGGTTTGGAGGTACACCGGCAGGATGTGGCCCATCTTCAGCTGTTGATTGCCCTGGACTCTGGGGTGAGCAGCTTGTCGGTTAAGGAGCTGGTCAGGGGCATATTGCTGTCTGCAGACGCAGTTAAGCGGGCAGCCTCCATTGCCAGGTAGTAAGGGGAATCGGTGTTGGGAGCAGAAAGTGTTGTATCGCGACTTCAGGAAAGTATCGATCGGCGTGCAGATCCCGTGACTTGCCCAGAATACTACATGTGCAAGAAGGGATCTTTCATCTGTAGTAATACTACTGCTTACGACTGCTGGCAAGCCAGCAGATCCTCATAACTCTCAAGTAGTTGACAAAGAAGCCTTATGTACACAAGAATATATGAATAGCCACATTAAGCAAGGAATATGGGAGCAATGGGGTTCTGTCGGCTTGTATCATTGTGGATATGTATGGACTCATCACCCCATGTTTACACTGTTGTGTAGACTGGTGGCCACCGCACTGGAGAACAATGAAACCTTGTTTCTGGAAAAGGAACTTCAGAGCGCTGAGCGGGTGCTGCAGCGGCTTGCTGGCGTGCTGGTGCAGGATGAGGGCGGGCAATTGGCAGCAGCCTTCCAAGTGCTTGACATGGATCACAGTGGCTACCTAGATGGACAAGAGCTATGTACCGCCATCCGGAAGGTTAGTGCAGGCGACTGGCAAATTAAAAATCCTGATCTCTTATTGTTAGCGTGATTATATCTAACTCTATAGTGTTACAGGTGTGCTTGTTGCAGATGGTGTCAGTTTTTATGGTGATGTCACGATTGATCTTGGAAGCCTAAAAGGGATTTGGTATACCTTGCTGCATCTTCACCCTTGCGACCCTTCATATCCACACAACACCACTTCCTTGGTCGGATATGTGAACAGGTGGAGGAAAACATTACCGATGAAGAGCTGCGGATCTTGCTGGTGGGTTTTTGGGCTTTCTGCATACACACTAGCAGGCAGGACTGCCCCGCTGGCGAAGTTAACCACCCTGTAATTGAGACACACGGTGGTCTTCAGGGCTCGGGGGCAGTGTAGTAGCTGATCATTGCGGAGCCCCCAAGTTGCTCCCGGAGCACTTTAGTGCATAATTACAGAATATGTGTGTGCCATACTGTATGATAGCTACTACTTTCTCCCCCTAATAAAGGGATCCATCTCGGGCCCTTACATCCACATCAGCAGCCTGTGTTTATGTGCCTGCCATTTCCTACCCTGGGACAGAGAGGGTGACTGATCCACATGACGTCATGTGCCGGCTCACATGTGCATAGACAATGGTTTCCCAAGCACAGATGATGTGCACAGGATCATCATGGCTCACCTGGGCTTGCAATCTACCAGAGTTGGACTGATAACTGAAGGTTTGCAGCATATATAAGGTCTCGATATTAATTGTTGTAGCTGGATGGCTGAAGAGCCTCTCAAGATGCTGGCAGAGCACTGAAGTGCATATCTGTGTGTTACATATCGATCTGGGCATGACACTGGCCAGGGGCACCTAATCGCACCCCACTGGGGACGACCACCGAAACACTCTCCTCCTTGTGTAAGGAGAGGGACGTGAGCATATGTACAGGTGATGTATGTGCCATTATTGTCACTATTCCTTAAGGAAGAGGAATGTGCAAAAATGGTTTAGGGAGTGCAGCTATAGTATCCAGGGCAATATATTACGAGATCTGCATCTGCCGATTGGTAATTTCCTGCAGTCGCGATATAACAATTGGTATCGAGCAGTTGTCTCCGTTCCGATCTGGGTTTGACTCTGAGCTAAAGCAGTTATCCCAATCGGGAAGTGGCTGGCCCTGCGGCCGCTGGTCATCCTGTGGATGCTGACATTACACAGGGACCCTGAGATAGGCTAGGGTCGAGGACGCCCTCTACAGTTAGCTATCTTAGTTATCTAACTCTCGATATTTGTCGTATCCTGGGCATATCACGGGATCTGCATCCGCCGATTGGTACTTTTCTGAAGTGGTGATATGACAGCAGCTTGGACAGCCTGGCTTTTCAGTAGGTTCCGAGTTCACCCCTGGCTGGACAGTGGCTCTGCTCCATGGTTGGGTTTGCAGCCGAGATATGCTCCCGGTGGAATCTTGGCTCAGGAGCCAGCAGATTGTGTTACTCTATAGTTGTGTCCCTGTGCAAAATTTTGTGGAAATACAAAGGATGAAGCTGCCAAGGGTTATCATACCAAGCTTTGTGCGTCGCTGATCTGCAGGCATACATCCAAAGGTATGCAGACAACGACAGAAACGGTCGCATTTCTTTGGAGGAGCTCCAGGTGGGTGGCTGCAACACTGCAGAAAGCATCAGTGTACATGCATGACTCCTCGGAGGAGAGGTGCATACCATTTCACAGCCGATGGTTTTGCCAGGTTAGGCAAACACTGGTTACTGAAAGGTGTTTGAATCTTGTGTGATTTCGCAAAGCAGTATGGACTATGTAGTAGCTGGGCCCTGAAAAGGCTTCTCATCAAGATTGGGCAGGGTGCCTTAGCACATGTTTATAGGCAATGTGCACACTGTACTGTACAGCTGCGGCATACATTCCTCCCCTACATATACAGGTTAGGCACTACTGGTAAGGCACAGCCATTGCCCGCAGGAGATCCCGGGATTGAGACCTGTCAGGGTCGAAAATCCTTCCGATGATGGAGGGTAAAGTGCCCCTAGTCGATGGACGGTGGTGACCTTGGATAAAGTGATCTTGCAAGCTAACCAGGAATGGAGTTGAGCCGCTGTTGATGGAAGGTTCCGTTGGATGCCGGTGGTGCACTGAGAAATTGACTAGGGTGACTAGATGAGGGTTCCCCGAAATACCGGGGAAGGCAGGGTTTCACAGGGTGCCACGGGTGAAGATATGGCCCCCTGTTCCACACATTATACATTCCTCCCCATCTGAAGGGATCCGTCTCGGGCCCTTATGGCCAACACCAGCCTGTGCCTGCCATATCCTGCCTTCAGGCAACAGATCACCACTGAAAGGCACATCATGTGCCACCTGACATGTGCCTAGCCATCTAATGTTTCTTTGGGTTTTCTCAGTCAACCACATCTGCCAAGTTCATGCACTAATTTGCAAAGAATAGTAATCGTTGACTTTTGTTGTTTGCCACGGAATCTTCTAGGTCTAAATCTTGAAACCAAGTACATAGTCGCTGGTTGCTGAAAATGCCCCATCCAAGATGGTGGAGAATGTCCTTTAGCACGTATATGCATAAGATGGTGTGAATGCCATTCCACTATTGTATGACAGCTACTACAGACTGTCTTTCAATTATTGCAGGTACTTCTGAAGCCCTTCCAGTAACCCTTCATTTCCTCTTGAAATGAGGGGTTCCCTGGCACGGCTGGCATCAACAATGACTGCTGGGCAATGGTGCACAGTGCAAGTTCAGTTCATGATATATACTTCCTATGGACTACCATGACCTCATGTGGTGAACATTTAATAAATTGTGGCGGCATTGTGATGACCTTCCTTACCAACTCAGAGGGGTAATAACAGCGTCGAACTTCTTGGGCGGGGTTGTCAGATGGGCTCATTATCAGCTGCTGACTATAGTTGTACAACTGTATGTTGACATGTCAACATTGCATAACAGCCAGTTAGACACTGGGTTAGAGGCTGTCTTGTCCCTTTTGGCCCTGTGACTGATCAGTCACAGGTATATGTCATGACATATGTAATGTAATGTAATGTTACAGAGTGGGAGGCTTCTGGGCCGCTTTATCACATTGTCAGTTCTACGATTTATCACCTTATAGCACCATCCACCACTACCACACTGTCTTCGCCATACATATATAACTGTAAGTCCAAGGCAGCGGATCCAGCCTTCAGGGACCCCTCCTCATCCATTCACCCGAACATCTGAAGAGACGGAGGGTTCAGTAATCGCCACCAATCCAGCGTGCGAATCTGGTCCATCATGATCAGTTGATCAACTGTGACCTCAACTCCACATCTCAGCAGCTAGCCATAATCTCGCGCTCCCGACTATTTCGGGGGTCTCCCCAGGAATCGAACCCAGGACCTTAAACCCAGACCAGACCAGACATATACCTGGAGCCCAAGCTGTTAACAATCGTTAGCTTTTTGGATCTGTTAGCATCTGTAAGGACCTGTAACTGAGTGCTGCTGGTCGCAACAGAAGATTGTTGACAGGATGTTACACTGTGGGCAGCTCATCCAGCTGCAGAGAAAGAAATTTTGATGGCTGTTAGGGTTTGGCTAAGGTAGTTGTTAAGAATTGTTCAATTTACACAAGCTGTTAAGTGGTGCCAAGAGATATAGTTGCTAACAGCTTGAAAGGGTTACAATTAAGGACATGCTGAAAGTGAAGTTCTATGATGTTACTGCCTGTTGCCGTTAACGGCAATGTTGGTTTTTTTGCTGAGCTGCAGCTGAAGAATTTTTATTGCTGCTTCAAGGTAGCTACCTCATAGGGACACTGTAAATTTTAGGAGCTGTTAGAACACCACCACTTAATACCTTCTTAATACCTTCTTAATATCATCTCAATATCATCTTAGTGCTACCCATCTCATATGTCCTTCATAGCTACTTGGTAACATTCTTAAGAGGCCGCTTAGTAGATCATGATCTAAGTGATCAATTAGCACCGTGTTACATATATACTAACTGCCCTCAAAGCACTTAGTACTGAATACCAAGTCCTTCAAACAAATATGAAGTGACATTTACCAAGAACTTCAAATAATTCAGATCCTGTGCAGATCCTGTACAGATCCCGTGCTGGACTCCTCATGCACCTGGTATGAGAGGCTGTGTGGCCCTGCCAACCCAGACCATGGAGGGCATGTGGGTGGCAACAGTGAGGCTGCTGCTGTATGACACCACGACCCACCCACAGCATTCTCAGCAGCAGAGACAGCAGTAGCAGCCATTCAGTGTTACTGTTTCATAGCAGCTGGTGGCCATCCATTGATGGATGGACAAGCAGACTCAGCCTGTAGCAGCTGACCGCTGAAAAGGTCTCTCGAGTTGCTGGTGGTCGTGCTCTGCATGTATTTATAGCACCGTACTGTGTACCGGCTGCTACATTCCCCCCCCTTTAAAAGGAACTGTCCCGGGCCCTTAGAGCCTCGTATACCGCCAGCCTGTGCCTACCTTCGCCTACCCTTGGGCAGTGGGTAATTACTCCACGTCACATCATGTGCTGGCTCACATGTGCCTAACCGTCTTCAGATTTTTCAGGCACAGAGACAGTCCAGTCGGTTCAGCTACTTTTATAATTTGTGCGATATTCGCTCTCTGAGTCGCCAAACCTGATTTCCACTCAAGCATGATTGGTGGGAGTTGAACCGGCGACTTCAGGATCGTCCACTCCTTGCTCTTGTAGTGGCACAACCGCACAGCCATATCAGCATTGCTGCAGCATCCATGGGAGCTCTTCAGCATGTATGCTGCAGGGGTCAACATGGCCGGCTGTCATGCCACCAGCACTCATGCTGCTGGCAGAGCCCCCAGCCCATGGTGCTCACAATCTTGTGCGTCTTCTTTGCCCTCACTGCCAGCCAGGATAGGTGCCATCTGGGGATTTCCGGGTTCACACAGGCAAGGAGGGTGCTGTTAGTAACAAATCGGCTAGAGTCAGAGCCCATAAACCAGAACACAGAAGTTCAGTGGGGTGCAGCCAGAAACAAGGCTCTCCAACTGGCCCCCTTCTCCACACCATCCAGCACCCACATCCATGCAAGCAACAACCCAGCCCTATGGCCCTAGGCTGGTTCTGGCCCAGTGTAGCAGCCGGTACACAGTACGGTGCTATAAATACGTGCAGAGCATGACCACCAGCAACTTGAGAGACCTTTTCAGCGGTCAGCTGCTACACCCAGTTGCCACCCAACCGGCCCAGTTACCAAGATGACCATAGGTTACTGGGCCAGTAAGAGGAGGGACCATTAGGAGGGACCATTAGGAGGGACCATCAGGAGGGACCATTAGCCAGTAACCATCCTCGGTTCCCGGTCGGTTTGGTTAATGAACCTGGTAGTGTTGAAAATGGTTGGTAACCGACGTGTTTATGCCATGGGGTATGAGTGGAGGTTGTAGTGATGTGCCACATGAGTATTCCTTCCATTTGAACCCTCGAAGTTGAGAAGTTTGGGAGCAGTGAGTAGATTTCGAACTGAAACATCGACCTCCTAATGGGATCCACCTATTGGCCCCCAGTGACACTTCATGATACTCAAGAAAGGAAAAGGAGTCTCTGTTTCTTGCAGGTGTTGTATCCTGTAAAGGTTTTCCGCAATGGTTTGGGCGCCGAAACCTAACTGTCGGTGGTTAGCTTGTCCACTCCGATTTACCAAACTCCAATATTACTAACATCCGTCAATTCCGTGGTTGGTGCTTACAGGTATTAACTAATACTGATATTAGTTTAATTGCGGCTACTGTTAGCTGTGGCGGCTAAGCGACTAACAGTAGTCGTCCGCCATCCAAATGCTGCACTGTTGTGGAAGTCCATGGGCGCCTGCGGATAAAACGACTACTGTTAGTCATCCGCCATTCAAGTGCCACACTGTTGCGGAAGTGCATGGGTGACGGCGGCTAAGCGACTACTGTTAGTCGTCCGCCATCCAAATGCTGCACTGTTGCGGAAGTCCATAGGCGCCGGTGGATAACATGACTACTGTTAGTTGTCCGCCATTCAAGTGCCGCACTGCTGCGGAAGTCTATGGGTGACGGCGGCTAAGCGACTACTGTTAGTCGTCCGCCACCTTAATGCCGCACCACTGCAGAAGTCCATACCTGCATATGGGCGGGGGTTTTACTTACGTAAAGCTGGGACCTGCGTCCCAGTTTCGTCTGACTGAGCGAGAGTAGTTCCTGCGAACTATGGCTTCTGGATACGGCGCCGCCCAGTCGTACTGGGGATCCTTATTGGCACGAGGCCCAAGTGGAGTCACTGATGACTAATTATTCAAGACACTTGTCTCAATCGGTATCATTCGATGCCCCCATTATGTGGTTGTGTCGTCTGAAGTCTACAACAGCAGGAAAGCCAGCTGGCTTGGTGTAGCTTCGGGTCCTAACTACATGGCCAGACATTTACCTATACATTGTGGTGCTGAGGGAATAGGTACCTGTTTCATAGAGATGCAATTATGATAGGCGGTTAACATTCGATTGGTTCAGGTTGCAGAAATGAGGCAAAATCTACTTATTTGGCCGAATACTCTGTACAGGCAATGTTCACAGTTAAGCACTCTCAAATCTATGGTTGAATAATACATGCATATGCTAAGGTACTCTCTAGTTCCGACTTCTTTCACTTTATCTCACAGGACACCGCACATCAACAGGTTGCTTTATGCAAGCTAGCAACACTTGGGAGGACCACATGCTCATTTCAATCCCAGTCATTTCTAAGTTTAGTTGGCTAATGCCTAATGTCAATGGATAACACGCATGCAGCTGGTGCACATGCATTTGACCACAATGCCATGGATCGCATTGGCCTGCCGACGTGTGACCACCCCAGTAAGAAGATTGAACACTGTTCTCTGGATCCCTTTGGGGTTCAAGTTTACGAGCAAGAACAATCTCAACAACTTCACCCCACGACAACTGGAAGGCACCCTTTGTAGCAAGCTACATTTCCCTTAGAATATTTCAACGATTACTTTTAATTCATTAACGATTCATCTCAAGTTTCGTAAATGTTACAAGCTTCGTCACATGTATCTAACATGGCGGTTGTTCGTAAGTGAACCTAATGGGCTGGGGCCCCGGGCCCTACCAACATTATTCTAGTAAGGCAAGACCGTACGCCCTATGGCATAAACATGCCGGTTACCGACCGTTTGGGGCCCATTAA
>NW_003307610.1:733023-734072 GCF_000143455.1 Volvox carteri f. nagariensis
CCAGCCGTAATGCAGAACACCCGTAAAATTTCACGGGCTTAATTGCGACGAAGACGTTTTATGCGTGTGTGTGTGTTACATGGTTGGGGGTGCGTGACCCCATACCTGTAAGACTACTCATACAAGCCGAGGGCCCAAGGGTAATACTACAACGCCTAAAAGCCACGGAGGAAAGGAAAACACCGCACATCAGCCCAGACTAGCGTCTAAAGGGGGTAATTGAGTTTCGGTGAGCCCACATACGTTCCAATATCCTTGCCAGACATGCGGGTTCCCATTGCATGGCCTCCAACATGCTCTGTTGATGATCGAATCCCTCTTCAGCACGAATATCATTATAGGCTGGGCATTCCAATAACAGGGGTTCACATCCTCAATTCGGTCATTAGTACCACAACAGTGGCAAAACCGCTGCCCCCTGGGGACGTGGTACTTGCCCCTTCGTGCTCTGTTTGCCTCCAAAGCCCAGCAACATAAACGAAACTGCATTACCTTACGATGTGCTAAACGAGGAATGAAAACCTTAGGACCCCTGGGAACTGGTTGCTGAGGCGCCCGCCCCTACAGAGGAAGAAGATGTGAACCCCGAGGCCTTGGAGACTCCTGCGCTTCCGACCTGCTACTGTGGCTGTACACACCCCTACACCCGTCCTGGCACACTCCCTTTCTTCACTCAGCACCTCGATGCACCTTTGTGGTCGGTATACGACCCACTGCTGCCGGGGGGGGCGCCCATCCAGCGATGCAAGTGGACCCTGCGGGACTCAGTGAACACCGTGATAGGCCACATGAGGGAGCACGTTCCTCGCCGTGGCGAACTGGAGTCCGTGTTGCAGCTGTACGCGTCCATGTTGCCAGAGCGCCACGTTCTCCCTACATCCCTGTACATGATCAACCGCCTGGCAGGCGTCCGCAGCTGGTCAGATTTCATGGTGCACATCTGCAGCACTGAGGGGTGCCCCGGTCACATGTATGGCAGGCCGACAGGGTCGCTTGAGGAGCAACCCTAAAACCCTAAAACCCTAAGTGCCCGCACTGCTCTCGCCCTA
>NW_003307610.1:734122-740213 GCF_000143455.1 Volvox carteri f. nagariensis
CTAATGGGCCCCAAACGGTCGGTAACCGGCATGTTTATGCCATAGGGAGTATCCCGGTAGCGCGGGAAGCAGCGTTCGCCAATATTAATTAAAGGCCTCTAATGCTGCAGGAAAATTTTAGTAGAAGATTTAGAACTATGTATGTATTTAGTTTTAGCGTTTGTTCCCGCTTTGAGGGCGTGAAATGCCGTGTCATTGTCCCTAATAAGTCATTGTCCCGGCATTTCAATTGTCGCCCATAAGCATGAACCAAGCCACCAACTCACAAGCTTACATGCAACAACTAAACTAACACAAGGTCATCCATATGGCACCTTTCCTTGGACAAGGCATCCTCCAATTGGCACGCGGTAAATTGACTTAGATTGTTTGCCCTGGCAAACTTATGTACTCCAATCTCATCCACTGGACGATGCTGGCTGTATTTCTTGCGTGGACGATCTTGTCGCCGACGGGCGATGTTGTCCAGGGCATTCCGGTCAAACTCGTAGGCGCCGACCTCATTACCGCTGTCCATGGACATTGTGTTGGAAGGATACGTTAAGGTTCAGATAAAATGAAGAAATGAAGAAGCGCTCCTTCATAGTATGGAGATGGTAGAATCTTCAAGCAACTTTTGAACGACCAGGGAGAGTTGCTGATAGGCGAATTTGTATGAATCTATAGAATTCCTTTATTCTTTCAAGGTAAATGAATGCTTATGTATTCGTCCGTTAGTAGCGTGAAGCTTTGAACACTCTTTGTACGGCAGATTCGGCACAATGTTTTGCCTCATTGCGATGTTGCCTGAAAATTTTGAACAGAAGGGATCACTGCTCATGCTGGTGCAGCAAGACATGTAAGGAGATGGCCTGGTCACAATCCAGCAGTCATATATCGACAACCTCAAGCTATGACAACTTGTTACATGTGTCTGTAATAAAAAAGTGACTTTGCAATGGTGTGGGGAGCTCTTTGAGTGGTGGGACTGTGGAAATCCAGTTTGTTTCGCCCGTAACGTTACTTGTTAACTTGTTAACAAGTTTGTTACGGGCGAAACAACGTCCCTCTGAAACGTTTGGATATGCCTATGCAACACATTTCCTCAATTTCATGAACTGCAAGTATTCTAATCCAACATCACCCCAATCTCAGTGTAAACTAGTCTCCAAATGTGCCTGCACAAGACTGTCACCCCTGTCACCCGGCATTCACATTGCCTTAACCTCCTCAAGCTTGTCGGGGTGTGACACGTGGGCATGAACCTTGTGACACTGGGCATTGTCACAAAGAAACTGGTTGCAATCAGAAATGCATTTTTCCTCATGCCAGGTTACCGACATCGGTTACCGATTACTGGGGACGGTTAACGGATAATGGTTCGCCCGGTAATCCTACCGACCGGTTACCCATCTCGTTAACTGGACCCGTTAGGTCGGAACCGGGCCGGAACCGGCCTGGAGTATGCCATTGGGTGTTGGAAATGACCGACACTCATATACCAGTGAATGGTAGCCACAGTAATAGGACCCAACGGGGGTCCGGCGCTTTGCTGGTCTTAACAGGTTATGAGCCCCGAATGGCGCATTGCGCTGCCGAGAGGTCGCCGGATCGATACCCACTGGCTGTTGCCCAGAGAATGGGAGACCGGGATGAGGCACGGGAAGGCCCGGAGCGAGAGAGTGTCGCTCACAGGGGGGTGTTGGAAATGACCGACACTCATATACCAGTGAATGGTAGCCACAGTAATAGGACCCAACGGGGGTCCGGCGCTTTGCTGGTCTTAACACGCGTGGTAGGGAATCTCCGGCAGGTAGGCCGAGATATAAGCTACCCGGGCGGGGTGCTCTGGCCAGACACTGACGTATCACATCTACTAGGTGTTCAGAGTTCAAGACTTCGTTTCTGTTTTGTATGCGTCTATGTACACTAGTGCTTGCCGCTGATTGTTTTGTACGCATCTATGTACGCTAGTGCTTGCCGCTGGGTTGGACTTATTCCTACTCCGGCGAGGACTGCCAACACCACGCTTTTGCTTATCCAGTCGACCCGCCAGGTGAGCGACTGCTACACCCTTTCAGAAGCTTTTGAAAGGGCGCCTGTTGATGACCTTGTCTCCTTACTGTGCCAATCAGGAGACATAGAGGTGAAGGACTTGCTTGGTGAAATGGGATTGACTCCCTTGAATGCTGCTTTGGTCGTGTCAAAGATGTAGTAGTGATGCTACGGTGTGCACATATGGCCTAGATGGATTAGATTGCTGTAACTACATATTTACCTTGAGGTTAAGGCAGCCACTCTGATCACCAGCTTGACTGACCATTAACCCAAGGGACCGGTAACCATACTGACTAGTAACCCAACTGACCACTAACCCAACTGACTGGTTAATGTGTCTTTAACAATCATTAGTGGTCAGTAGTGGTCAGTAACCAACATGTTTATGCCATAGGGCAGCGCACATCACTCTGAAGGCCCTAGACAAGACCACTATGCAGAATTGTCCAATACCCAGACATATCCCATCACTGGCATCCTCTTACCGTGCTTTGAGAACTTATGACTCGTAAAGCATATTTTCTATGATGTTGCAGGAGGTTGGGCTTTTGCAGAGTGGCTTGTTGGGCACAGTGAACTTGGAAACCAGCTGTACGAGCTGGTGCATGTCAGTGTCACCGCCGTGGTACTTGTCAACCCATGCCTTGATCATATCGAGTGTTGTCTCCTCTTGCTGCTGCTGGGAGCTGTGGGCACGTGGGTACCGCAGGGAGCACAGCTCACCTGACTTGCCCACCAGGTCTGAAATCGTCCAGCCCTGCCGTGACAGGTAGGACTGCAACTGATGCCAGCGCTGCATCTGGCCCTGTGTCAGCTCATTGTTCACAGCCTTGTTGAGTAGGGTGCCGATGCTGCAGCTGCGGGGCCATTTGTCACCGCGGAATACGAATTCAGTTGCCACCTCATCCAGGATGTAGGCAACCTGCCCCAGGAGCACTTGCTCGTCACGGCTTTTCTTCTCTGCTATGAGACTCGCCACCATTTCCTCCAGATTTTTGACTGCCTGATTGAGTGACGAGACCGTCGTCAGATTCATCTCGGCAAGGTCCTCTAGAGCTCTCCTGATGACCGGTGTGCTGATTTGAACATCAATTGCAAGCTTGTACGCCTTGTCCACGAAAGCGGAAACTTCGTCCACGTCCATTGCCCTGACAAGCTTCTTTAGCTTCACCTCGGCATCTGCAACATCATCGGCTCCCGATGAAAGACTATCTAGCAACACAAAGGCGGCGTCCACTCGCGACATGGTCCCAACCGCCGTTTCGGGGGCGCACCATGGCTGCTTTTCAGCCTAAATGTACTGACTAGTTTATACTACGAGGTCTTGAAAATTATCACGGCAAACGCGCAAAAGCCGTCCAATGGGTGACTTCGTTAAGAGGATTTAACGAGGGCCAGGTACAGGTCTAAACGAAAGTGTAACAATAACTTATTGCGTATGTGTTGAAAAGAAGAGAAATATCTTGTGTGTATGTATGGATGGATGTTACAAGCTTCAGCGAGCTCGTACGGCCCAAACGAACCCGGAGGCTCATGAACCGCTTTGACAGCGCCGTCGATAGGAAAAAATGAAAAAAAAGTAAACAAGAACACTTTTACGCGAGAAGAAATCAAATGGTTATGAGAAAGAAAAGCGTCAACTTGACTCTGAAACACAATTGCCTGTTATCGCTGAGGAAGTTAGGTAACTAGGTGTTCATGCCGGGAGTGAAACATCTCAAAAATTGCCTTCGCAAGACCACGCTGATCATCCACTTGCATGATATCACGGATATCCGCGTTGACGGGCACATCGAGGTCCCAGAGCTTCTGATGCGCAGACACAATCGCCGGGCATTCTACCAAGGAATGTTTCTCATCCTCAATAGCTCCATTGCTACGACACACAGCGCACACGCGATGCTCCTTAGTCCTGTTGCTCTCACTGTTAACCGCCAAGTCGGAGACACACAAACGAAAATGGATTAGGGCACGATGATGCGCCGGGGGAATATAACCCGCGTACTGCTTTGATAGCCCCATCCAGTGCCTATGACGGCACATCTTCACGCTGGGCTTCCTACCGTCCATAGTGAAACTCTAGGGTCCACAGCCAGGAGGGTAGGATCCGGGCTGGAATTAGGGAAGAGCTCTGTCGCAGAATTAGCCTGGATTTTATTCTGACAAAAGAATTGGTCTGTCGAGATCTTGAATTGTTCTGGTGGGCTCGCTGGAGGTATTCGAATTGCGCTGTGGAGCCTCGGAATTGGGCTGTGCTGGGCCTGAATTGGCCTGTCCGGGTGTCGAATTGGCCTGTCCAAGTCGTTTTTGGCCTAACAGGGTCGAATTAGCCTGACAGGGTATCGAATTGACCTGTTCTGGGTGTCAAATTGGCTCCGGCTGGCATCCAAAAGCACATGACTTTTAAGGAATTTACAGAAAACTTAGGTTTTTAGGGTTTTAGGGAGTACACACGGGGGGAAAGAATGGGCTATTGCAGCGAAGCAACGCCCCAGATAAGTGCTAAAAACGGTGCATTAGAACATGCATATTTGAAGCTTAGCCTAACGTTGTCCTTGGCCTCCGACTGCACCCACTACCCTCCAGAGCATGGCTAGGAGCTTTTCGAGTCGAGGAACGTCCGTCATACATCGCTACAAGGTGTGTATGGATAGGGAGGGTCGGGGAATTGGGGCTGGAAGGGTTGGGAGGGTCGTGGCACGGGAGTTGGCGGGGTATGGGGGTTAGGGAGGGTCGGGGAATAGGGGTTGGGAGGGTTGGGAGGGTCGGGGCACTGGGGTTGGCGGGGTATGGGGGATAGGGAGGGTCGGGGAATCGGGGCTGGGAGGGTTGGGAGGGTCGTGGCACGGGGGTTGGCGGGGTATGGGGGTTAGGGAGGGTCGGGGAATCACATTTCACAACTCACTTTTCATGTCCCCCCCTCCCTTTGCCCCCTAAGGCCTGCCACACCAGGGAGGACGTGGAGTGCTGGCACTTCTCCTCAAAGTTACCAAACAGCATATAAAGGGCTGCGGGTTCTCTGTCTAGATCTTTTGCATGGGGGATCTTGGAAAACCAGCAAACCTACATGGCTGGCGTAGCTACACAAACAAAAGCCTTTTTATCCCCCGGTTTCCGAGCTTAAGTTTTCCCAAAGCTCTCAGCCCAGTGCAGAGAGACTGTACGTCCTGTACTTGATCAAGTACTGCACACACAGTCTCTCTGCACTGGGCTGTGAGCTTTGGAAAATATAAAAGATACCCGTGGGAGCATTTTTTAGTCATGAAGCTTCAGACTTAAGTCAGACTCTTCATCTATCTTCATCTAGCTATCCATGCCTACATACCTAATCTATCCAGATAGACAGACAAACAGACAGATGGGTAGTTGTATACAAACAGACAGACAGCCCAATGGCATACTCCAGGCCGGTTCCGGCCCGGTTCCGACCTAACGGGTCCAGTTAACGAGATGGGTAACCGGTCGGTAGGATTACCGGGCGAACCGTTATCCGTTAACCGTCCCCAGTAATCGGTAACCGATGTCGGTAACCTGGCATGAGGAAAAATGCATTTCTGATTGCAACCAGTTTCTTTGTGACAATGCCCATTGTCACAAGGTTCATGCCCACGTGTCACACCCCGACAAGCTTAGGAGGTTAAGGCAATGTGAATGCCGGGTGACAGGGGTGACAGTCTTGTGCAGGCACATTTGGAGACTAGTTTACACTGAGATTGGGGTGATGTTGGATTAGAATACTTGCAGTTCATGAAATTGAGGAAATGTGTTGCATAGGCATATCCAAACGTTTCAGAGGGACGTTGTTTCGCCCGTAACAAACTTGTTACGGGCGAAACAAACTGGATTTCCACAGTCCCACCACTCAAAGAGCTCCCCACACCATCGCAAAGTCCCTTTTTTATTACAGACACATGTAACGAGTTGTCATAGCTTGAGATTGTCGATATATGACTGCTGGATTGTGACCAGGCCATCTCCTTACATGTCTTGCTGCACCAGCATGAGCAGTGATCCCTTCTGTTCAAAATTTTCAGGCAACATCGCAATGAGGCAA